>NC_048431.1:18408260-18547632 GCF_004353265.1 Vitis riparia
ATTTATTTGTTTTATTGTTTCTTTAATTTATTATATATCTCTTTTTCTTTCCTTCTAAATGTGTTTTATTTAGGTAACGCATCCTACCATCAAAGAGAGAACAGAAGTGTCAATTGTTTCTCCAGAATTATTGAGTTTGAAACGATGTAAATTTGTAGCAATCCCTCCCCTGGTGTCCTGTTTATGTAATAGCTAAAATAAAAGAGCATTGACCTACTTGTTTTTCATCCTCTCATGCATTTATTTTCTGTATGTTTTTTAATTGTAACCTATCTTTGGCAAACTCCTCAATAGTGTTATTATTTTACTTCACAATTAATTTGTTGCTACAAATTATACTCGTTATTGGTTAAATTAATGTCCCCTGTGGGGGCTGGGGTGGTGGAAGAATATGGTAGTTCTGAAGGGAAGAAGTCATTGTATTACATTTTGCATCACATTTGGATGTTTTCATTTTGTTTATTATATTGCTTGTACTGAGTCTAATATATTACAAATTATTAGTTGTTAATTGAAAACAAACCAATTCATTTAACAAAAAATGAGTATAACACGACAAGAAGGATTAAATAGCGTTAAGAAAAAAATAACAACAGACCAAGACATGGATAAGGATAACTAAAGCAAAAGTAACAAACTTAAGTGAAAAAAAATCCCCCATAAAAGGGTTTAAATAAGAAGCTATTCCCATAGCCAAAAGTCTGATATTTCATGTAGGATCAATTTTGAACTTCTGCCAAAAAAGGTAGTAGAAAATCTAAATGATATAATTTCTTGAAATCTTTTAAGCATGAACCTTTTGCCTTGCTATGCTATGAAATTTGGTAATGAATGATTTTATCTCCATGGGATGTTTGGATACACCCTTTATAAACCAAAAAATGTTATTTCCTTTTCTATGTATACTCATCTATTGCTTTCCACATTTGTGTTAGCTTTTCTGTTTATCAAGTTTAATTTTTTGCAGGAAGACTACTTTTACCTTCCCTAGATTTCTGGCGCAACCAAAAGGCAGTTTATGATGTGGTTCGTGATATCTTCCTGCCTCATACATGGTTTCTTATCTTGACTTTTGTATCTGTTCAGCAGACACATGAATGCATCTTAAACTGTTTACACACACACACACACATGTTTGGGGTGGGGTGCATGGTGAGTTGTGGGTTTGGTTTGGGTGTGGTGTAGTGTTTGTTGGTTTTGTCCATAAAATTTTCTACCCGATGACCTTAATTGTTTTAATTTTCCTTTATTGAAAGCTACTAGATAATTTCCTTTCATTTTCCTCGTCTTTCTATTTTAGCTTAGTGCCAAATGCACATTATCTTCCTTTAGTACTTTCCCTTTTTTTACTTGACTATGTAAGGGAGCGTGTTTCATCCAACTAAAAATAAAGTTTTGAAAACTATAGTGTTGAATCAAAGTGCTAAAAGATTAGGTAGTGTATTGTAGAAGTGAATTATTGGTTTCAATTTAAATTTAGATGTTGAATATAATTAGATTCATTACAGATTTGTCAACATGCCATTACTAAAGTGTTTGTGGCTAACCACATGTTGGATTATACAACATATAGGAACATTGGTATTTTGTAGGTTATTGAAGAATATTGTATACAAACTCAAATGTTTCCCTATAGTTAAAAAATTGGAAATGCAAATATGTCGATATGAGCTTTCCTTTTGGTCTAACATTTGACATATTAATGTGACATGCCTTTTTGTTGTTTACAGATTCTAAAAAGTTCATGATAGAATTTATTTATTTTTCATTCGACCTAACACTTTTGTGTCTTTGGTTCTTTAAATAAAAACTCATTTTCAATAAATTAAAATATTTTCATAAACAAAATGGAAAAGTAGAAAGAAATCAGGATTGACATAATTTCTTTGTGATTAAAATTCATTGCAAAAGAATTCTAAACTAAATAGGAATTTGGCATAAAAAAGAGAGGGTAAAAGATCTGGTCAAAAGTCATTAATTTTTAAAAACCCTTAAGGTGTTATGCTTTAAGGGTTCAGTTAGGTCTCTTTGACTTAATATTTTAGGTAATCTTTTAGTAGAATCTACCTTTTAAGTGCTACATCATTTACATTTTGAAACACATGTAATTTTGCTTGATGTGTTTGGTCTCTAAATTACTTAATATTCTTATCAAACATCCCTTTAGTGTTTCTGTATGTAATCATCTGGAATATGAGCCCTCAAAATTTACTTGTACTTATACTTCAACTCTATTAGTTATCCAGCATTAGAAAATGCATGTTTCAGTTGTGTTTCTGTTTTTTTTTTATGCAAGAATGAGAACATTATGATTTTGTTCATTTTCAAGATCGGAGAATTACTGGAATTCAGGAAGTCTTGCATGTGGTAGAACCATCTAGAGGTTTGTGTAGTTAACACACTTATGACTGAAATCTAGTACTTCTGTTGCCACTTAGAAAGAAAACTAAGATGAATGTTTTACAATGGTAGTAATGTAGAAATGAACACAATGCTGAAAACTATATAAAAAAAAAAAATGAGATGTTAAGTAGGTACACCTAGATTTTAATTGCAGTGATGATGGGTCCCAACTCATGAATGTTTTACATCCCTAGAAGTTACAAGGCTCAATAAAGAAAAACAAACAACAAAATACCTATTCTGCTGTACATGAATTATGTATTGAATCACCACTTGTCCATGTAATAATTTATCCTATTATTTGGAGGCATTGCCTCCCTTGATCCACTATTTTGCCCTTGAAGCCATATTTTTGTTAAAAGCATGAGATTCTAGCTCTCCTTCTACAGCTGGTTTATCTCTTTGATTGACAATTGTTATTTATCTAGATTGCTAGTTATTTTTATTGAAGATATAATGCCTCTAATTTATTTTTCTGGCTATATTATATCAGAAAACCGTCATTTGGCTCTATTTTGATCTCTATGGTTCTCTTGTTTTTCTTTTCTATATTTCTTTTAGAAATAAAATTTTCTGCTACTATTTATTTATTTATTTATCTTTTCTCTCTTTGGATAGTTCTTAAGCCTTTTATCTATAGTTATTGATTTGGTCATTGGAAGCTTGCTAAAACAGTAAGACATCATAGTTGTTAGCAATTCTGTTGTGGTACAATTTAGGAATTATTATTGGATTGGTTAGAAGCTAGGCACTCAGGCATTTTATGGATATTCGTCATTTTTTTTTTCTCCTCTGTAAACAAATAACTATGAAGTTAATCCTCTTTAACTGATACTTTCTCTTCTAGTTGTTGCTGGATAGAGATTGTTATTGAGACTTGAGAGCTTTAATCTTAATTGATGGAGATTTTAATAAAAATTCCCTTTGCGTTTTAGAGTATCTTTTGACGTTGTTGGGCTGTGGAAGCTTGCTAACTTGTGAAACAATAAACAGAGAACATTTAACTTAGCTCCCAAAGCTTAATTCTGACTACTTAGGTTTGGATACATGGCTTTTTTTCACATTTCATCTTTATCTATGAAGAATTTGTTCAGAAGTTTGAGATTTTGTATTTAAACTGTCGGAATATCATTGGTTTGGCTAAAAATATCTTTCTAGGAAAATATTTGTGTGTTTTTATATAATTAACTTTTCTTTCTTGTCTTTCTAGAAGAGAAGAAAGTATATGGGGGTGGGGTAGTGTTATGATTGGAAATTTTTTGTTTTCACTCTCTTTGTTTATCTTATTGTTGTACTATGAAAGTCTGAAGTTTAGTTATATAATTTTACAGCAACCAATGAATGGAAGGATTTTATGTTATCATTTTTTTTCTGATGACAAAGTTTAAAAAGATCTTATGGAAATATATTTAATCTCTTGGATGGATATTGATTCTTTATTTTATTCTGTACTTGAAATAATATATGCTGATTATTTTCTCATAATAAATTTGTGCTTTAATTTTTTTTTTTGGGATGAGTGGTGTTGGGAGGAAGTAGATGGTGGGGATGAGTGGTGTATGAAGATCTAATTCTCCTTATTTTGTTTATTATCTCAGTAAAAGGTACAAGAAAACTTTGTACTTCTATGAGTCCTGGCATTTGACTCCCAATATTTTTTACACCTGATTTTGCTACTCAAAGAGTGATATTTTAATGTTGTTCCAAGATGGACACAAACTTCTGTCTTTGATCATTATAAAAGTTATGGAATATTTTTATTAACTGAAGTTGTCCTAGGATTATAAAAAAGAAATACAATGAGATATAAAAGGTTAATTCTGCTTTCATAGGTAAGAAAATTATATTTAACGCACTAGAAAAGAGTGAATCCAATACATGGGAGAATGAAAGAAGTAAAATGTAAGTTAACTCAATAATATATATGTTTATATATATATGACAAACACCAAGGGTCCATTTTGTAACCGTTCTCGAAAATAAAATTGTTTTCTATATTAAAAAACACTTTTGGCAAACTTTTGATTGAAAACGGTGTTTCCATAAATTATTCTACAAACATATTGATTTTTAGAATAATTGAGGTGTTTTCAATTGTTTTTTGTTGCATTTTCTACTGTTCACCAATCCTATATAGAATATCACATGCCTGCACTATCTATTAGTAAATACAGCTTCAAGTTCATATTGGATACTTACCACAATATGTTGTAGAGTCTATATTATATCTGCATAAACTTTATGAATTAATTCAACTAGTCTTTGATCCAGCTACTTCACTGGTACTGCTATATGAATCCTTCGTTGCCAACCAACTTCATGTTTGAATCAACCCTTCACTGTCATGTTGTTTCTGGCCACCTCTACTCGCATGCTTAATGGTTAATAGTTGAATATAATATTTTGAGTGATAGAATCTGCATAGTCAGGGTATATGCTGTAATTTGATTGAGATTTGTTTATATTAGCTTCCAGATTCTTTCTTGCTAGTTCTTGCTTCTTAAAAGTTGTCTTCAATGCTTATTTTGGCCTTCCTTTTCATAGGCCTTGAGACCTGGTTGGCGTAGCAAAGTGTTGGGGTGGGATCCTTGTAGGTTTCCATTTTAATTTTCAGGAGAGGGCAAAAATGTTACCTATATAAAATGTTTGTTTTGTTGTCATATTTATTTCCAAACATAAGTGACTTTAACTTCTTCTTGTTCAAACATACTAGAAAAGCCCTATGTTGTTTACAATAAACATTAATCCTTCTTAGCTTATTCATTATGTACTATATCTAAGCTTTTACATTCCTCTCCTGTCCCTTTTTCTCTTCCCATTCTCAGCTTCTACTTGTTGGACTACATATATATACGGACTTTTGAAGAAGCCAACTTTGTAGCATTCATAGATTACTTGGGAACTGTTTTTGAGGTATTCTCTTTTCCTATGCTCCTTCTTCTTTCTTCTTTGTGTGTCTGTCTCTATCTCTCTCTCATTTTCTTGCGAGAACATCATGCAAATGTAGGGAAACCCATAATTATGTGATGTTTCTACAATCAACTTTTCTTCCTAACTGTGCAACTATTATCATCTGTTAAGTTCACTAAGACAGTAACTTATTGTTTATAGTCAGCCCCATTAATCACTCACTATTTACAACATATTTTTGCTTTGTCTTGTTTACCAAAATGCTTTCAATTTCTTATCTTGAAGGATGAGGTGATTGAAATTAACTCTATGAACGAATTTGATGCATTATACAAATTGATTTCGAAAAAAACTATAATATGGGATTTATTGAGATCTTTGTGAAGATACGATGGACTTTTCACTTTCGAATCAAGGTCCATGTATAAACACATTAGGCCTAGGTATACACCTACAAAGTTAAGATAGAAAGTTATGTACATGAGAGTGAGAGTGAGAGTCACAAACTAATTGCATCAAAATAATGTCCCTCTTTGATATGTGCGATCATTTAACTATTAATGTCTTATCCCTGGTAAAAGGTTCTTTTCGATAACTGTTATAAGATGTAATTATGTTTTTAGGATGATGAGGAATGGAAGTGGAAAGAAACATAGAAAATCGGTTGGAGATGAGAACATGGGAAAGGTGGGTAGGAGGAAGCCACCATTCATATTCATTAAGCAACTTCATGCATTAGATTATGGATACATGTATATACTAAGGATTTGAATATAAAAAGGGGTCCTTCAATCCATGCTCCCTCGTTTACTCTATGTCTTATGTGTCACTAAGAAAAAATCTTAGACGTTCAATTACCATCACTGGCCCGAGGATGGCCCTTTTATGGCCTTTCTCTCCACCCTCTCTTCTCCTCTTTCCTTCATCATTATATTAATACATAATCCCTATTTACTTTTGTTGTCATTTTTTTGTAACAAGTTTCTATTTAATTAAGGTGATGGAAGAGGACATGTTCTGCTACATTCATGAAGGCGGTCAGCTAGTTAAATGTGTTGGAGGGTCTGTTCAATATCAGGGTGGTCGTAGCGAATCAATGGTGTTAGTCGGCATATGTCACATAGTGATTTCGTTTCAAAACTGTGTGATGCACTACACTTGACCAGAATTCTATCAATTGGAATTCACGGTCAAGTTTGAGCCATCATGTCTACTACCGTTGCATGATGATGCAGCCCTACTTAAGATGTTTCGATTTAACGAAATGTTTTGTCACGTCTATGTCTCATCATCAAGTGAAGTTGTTGAAGGTTGTATAGCACCGAATAGTATTGATAGCATTTCCAACATCACATCCACTATGTCTATTAACTTTTCTTCAAATATATGTAGATGGATGAATATTTTTATTTTTTTTTTCCTTTGTAGTGTCCCTTCTCCTATTGTTGGTTCGAATTCTGCACACCTACTTCCATCCAGTGGTGATCTGCCAATTAATATCTATAACGACTCTCTACAATTAAGTCATATGGGTTTTCCCATAGATGTGATGAAGCAAATATACTCGAACGTGACTTAAGGCAGTTTGAAAATTCCATTATGGGTAGTGGACATACCTTCTCCGATGCTGCTGATTCCGTGATGCCGTTTATTTGATGTCAATTACTGGTAGATTCCGTTATCGCTTCAAGAGGAATAGTATGAAACACATGACAGTGTTTGCACAGTTACTCAATGTCCTTGGAAAGTCACAACTGTGCAATTGGGGATTCGAACATTGTCTAGGTTCACACTTTTCATAACCACCATAATCATAGTTTGGAAGATGTTGCTGCATGCCAACCTTTAGTGAGATCTAATTGGGCTTCATTGCTTATTGATGATGTCATCCGGTCCACTCCCGATTACCAACCCCGCCAAATTTGTAAGGACTTTCAAAGGCAACATGGGATGCAATTAACGTATCTTCAAGCATGGAATATCAAGGAGAAGGCAAATGAGCGCATTTATGGAGAACCCAAATATTATTACAAATTGTTGCCTTGGATGTGTGAGAAAATGGTTGCAACAAATCCGGGAAGCATTGTTGAGTTGGGGCATTCAAGTGATGGACATTTTGAGCAACTCTTTGTTGATCATTCGGTATCTATCCAAGGGTTTGCAATGGGGTGTCGACCAATCATAGCTATTGACTCCGCCCATATGAGTGGGCCATATAGGGGTGCGTTATTTTCAGCGACCGCATACAATGCTAATGACGCCATGTTCCCCTTAGCCTTTGGCGTGATGAGCTCAAAAAATTATGACGATTGGTCTTGGTTTTTGCAAAATTTGAAGAAGCTTGTTGGAGATAAGAAAGTCGTTATTATCTCGGATAGACATCCCGCTCTCCTTCGTAGTGTTCCTGAAGTGTTTGGGCTTGAAAACCATGCCTACTGTTACCGTCACTTGAAGGAAAATTTCAGCTCTTTCTTGAGCAAACATAACACAAGAGGAAACAAAGGTAAAGAAAATGCACTCCAATTCCTTGATAGTATTGCCTATGTAAGGTTAGAGCACGATTACAATGTTTCCATGTTTGAACTACAGAAATACAATGACGCTTTGGCCAAATGGGTTGAAGAAAATGAACCCGAGCATTAGGCTATGTCCAAATTCCCAAAACAAAGATGGGATAAAATGACCACAACCTTGCCGAGTCGTTGAATGCTTGGCTAAGGAATGAAAGACATCACTCCATTTGTACATTTCTAATGGAGCATATGGCTAAGTTAGGTTCTATGTTTGTCAAACATAAAGAGGAATCAAACAATTGGAAGGGATGCATAGGGCCAAAAATTGAAGAAAAAGTGCAGCAGAAAATTGCCAAGGGTGAGGTGTATCCGGTCACTCATTTCATGAACGGAATATTTGGGGTTTCTATCGGAACCACCTTCTTGAATGTGGACATAATGAAACGTACTTGCACATGTAGGGGTTGGGAAATGTTGGGCGTCCCTTGTGAACATGCAGCAACCATTATTCTTTCCATCGGTTAGAATGTTGTTGATTTTGTTCAAGATTGGTACAAATTCCCAATGCAAGAGCTGATTTACTCGGGCTCCTTCTCCGGTATAGAGACCCATGACATGCCAATGGTCGCTAATGATGGTTTGGTTTGATTTATCACCGGTGAAGTTTCCTCTCTCTTAACCCTCCCCATACCAAGCGGCCTCCCGACAGACCAAGAAAGAAGCGCATTGAGTCCCAATTTCAAGATAAACGGACTGTCTCTTGCTCAAGATGTCATACTTCCGGGCACAACAGGAAAACGTGTAAGAACCCTTTGTCTTAAGTGCAATGCTGTCACATTCTTCCATGACTGAAACTATGTGTTTTTTGTATATCCATTACATGTTTTGAACACTCTTCTAAAGGTTGTTACCAACCAAGAACACATATGTAACACTTATCATTGGTGTGTTGTAATGGGTAATATTACATCAAGATTGTTATCATAATTCCTTTTGCTTCATTTCTTAGTAGGCTAATCTTGTTGAAAACCATATAGTGTACTTTTTTATTCCAATTTAAGGTATATTGTAAATATCAAGCTCCTATTTATTAAGAACTGTGTTGTACAATACTTGAACAAATGTTATTGTTGTACTAAACAAGCTTATACAGGTTGTAAATCAAAATCCATCATTCACATACATAAGGACAACTGTTTTATGTAAACTTTATGAATTCTCTTTGACCTCTGAACTCATTTTTATTCTATTTGAGATCAATTCTGATCAACTGATACAACTGCAACACTATACATGTGGCCTTTAAGATTGTTATGCTGTTAATGAGGAATACATATATAAAACTGCTCATTTCATTGTGCAGATGCAACATCTACCCTTGTATTGCTATTGTCACGGTGATGCTCCATTCACAATCTCTTAGTGCATAATTTTCCCCAACTACTAGTCTACGTCGTTGCTGAAAATACTCAAGGAAAAGAAGCACTTCATTTATTAAACACATGGATAGTAGACAAAGGAAGTAGAGAAGCCATGTTCCATCAAGATCTGAAGCGGTAAAATATTCGACAACCCTTTAACCTACTTTTAAAACTATTGCCCTTGAGGCTTAACTTTGGAATTGCGACATATTTGTAATATATTTTCCTTCTTTCATGTTGTAGGTTAAGTTACCAAAATCCCGCTGCTCAGGAAAGAAATTTCTATCAATCATGGATACCCTCCCAATGGATAAGAAAAATGCCATCGGTGATATGGGATTCAGGGACTTGCTGCAGCTTGGTTGTAAAGAATTGCGTTATGAGATAATAACGTGGATAGTGGCCAATTACGACATTGACTACCACCGCTTATGCATGGAAACAAAAGTTGCTGTCCCAGTCACGCCCAAAGATGTTAGAGAGGTGCTAGGCATCCCGAACAATGGCGTTGACATTCTCATCTACAATAGGCATGACACACCCAACCGCACATACGACATCAAAATATTGGAAGTTAATTTGCGTGATCTACCAGTTGGCGAAGAGTTCATGAAATCCTTCCTCATTTTTGCCTATGCCACTATCCTTGCCTCCAACTCAAAACAAGAAGGTATGCATGACTTGTGGGACACGGTTTGGGATAGTGAAGTGGAGGTGCACAAAAATTGGGCCAAGTTTGTTCTCCAATATGTCGAGGATGGGATAAGGGACTATCGTACAAGTCACCCGACATACATTAGAGGTTGTGTCTTGTTTCTTCAGGTATTCGTTTCTCAACCTCTCCACATTAATGTTATATGCGTCTACCAAAATAATTTCTTCTTTTGTTGATATTGTAATAGCTTCTCTAACCAACTTATATTTGATTCCCACTTCACAGCTTTTCTATATCAGCAAGTTCTATATGACGGCTTTCCAAGTTGAAGTCCGCAGTCCACTTTCGGCTGCATGGACAGATGAGCAAGTCAAGAGGCGCTTGGCTGCCGAAATACACACCTATGGCAATTATGACCATGTTTAGGTATGCTAAAATTCAGCAACTCCATAAATGTAGTTGGGTGTTATCATTAATTTATGTTTCAAAGTAATCATCAATGTTTGTTTGATGTATGGGCAGGTCATACAGGGAAACAAACCTTCTGCACATAATGATGGACATCCATACGAGGTGGGTTGCTCACACTCTAATGACCCAACTAAGGTATGTCATGGCACTACGACTTTATTACTTCACAAACAAACTTGAGCACCATCCTCATTCTAGTTGATCGTACTAATTGATATTCCTTCTCCTTAATACTAGACCATTGAAGCATGGCTAAGTCGGAATTCTGAACATCTTATGAGTCTCGCTTCATCTGTGGCACAAGACATTGCCACATTATGTGCAAGGTCCAGTGGAGGACAAAGTGGTTGTGCACTCACCCCACCACAAGAAGCTGTGAATGTAGAAAGAAAGAAAGACGAGGGAAGCACCGGTGTGCATCCTTGTAGTGATGAAATGATGAGAAAAGGATCCGGTGCCGCAAACACTCATTTTGGCCAGCAAAAAGTCACCGATGCAACAGTAGATGATGACCCATGTATTGACCACGACACATTCCCACCTTCATAAAAGAGTGTTGAATTGCAATCACTTAAAGGGGTGCAAATTGGTGTTCAAGAAGGCTTTGGTAGCAAAGAGCCTTCTCCTACCCCTAGGCGGAGAGTTAAACACACAGCGAAAAGGCTTGTCAAGCCAGCCGCCATTTGCAAATCCCTTTTCATCTCGCAATGTGTTCAACTATTTCCTAAAATCAGCCAATAAGAAAGATTGGTTGCGGATTATGCGTTGTCAGAAGACGGTGAGCCAAGGTACTTCACATGAATTCACTATTTATTGTTAAAGTTGACATTACTATTAATGTTTATGGCTATTAACTTAACACATTTTCGAGATCTTGTGTGATATGCATGGCACATATATAACACAGGATGAGCTTTCTTTGCTCAATGGAGGTCGTTGGGTAAATAGTGCGGTATGTCTCAAAGATTTCTATTCTGCCTTAATCGTTATATAAGATGCACATTATTATGTTTTATGGTCATTTACATGTGTACATTTTTAGATTATCGGACTGGTCTGCCAAATGATGAATACAGAACAAGTTATACCACCGCGCACGCACTATTTCGACCCATCATTCTCCGTGAGGCCTTAATCATAATTCTTTAATGCGTTTCTCTATTATTTTAAATTGGAGACTATGTGGTGAGCTGTAAGAACAAATGGACAGGTGGTGCTAGCTAGCTTACGCCAAAGGCCAAAAAGTATGAAATCAAATAGCGGTGTCGGATGTTCCTTCTTGCTGAATTTATGGGCCATGATTTCTCAAGTTGTGATATGATACGTCAAACCTAGTACAATGGCATCATGGTCAAAGTCTTTGTTTCAGTTAATTATCATATTATAGTGCCCTACTAACCTATTAATGACAATGCCATCAATATGTGTGTGGCTATTTTTTCCCGTCTGTGACAACAACCATTGGCACATGCACGTGGTCAATATTCCAGCTTCAAGGGTCGAAATCTTATCTTCGTTGCCTTTAAGAAGGGGTAACGGGATAAGTGTCGTATCGAGACGCTTGTCTGATGCAATTGATCAAGCATTCCATGCTTAGGCGATTGGAGGTCTCAAAATTCCAGCATGTGCAACCCCAAATTGTGCAACAACTAAATAGGTAGATTACTTTAACCATTATTATTTTACGTATCATTAAATATGCGGTACTGATGTATTTGTCTTTTATGCTTGATGTCTGCATATGATTGGTGTAATGCAATTGGTGGTGTAGATATGATTGTGGCATGTTCGCAATCAAGTACATGGAACATTGGAATGGGGCGACACTAGCACATTCAATCGCGGAGGTAAGTGCAACCAAGACTTTAGAAATTGGTTTATTTGAATTTTACCAAACCAACCTATGATTTTGGTGTGTGTTGTGCAGGACAAGATGCATCTATATCGACCGAGGTTGGTCGTTACTTTGGTTACTAATGCGGCAAACAATGCTAGAGATAAAGTCTTGAAGGCATGTCGAATTTGATTAATAGAGGCCACCTTAGACAGGCAAGGTCAATGATGGAACCGTAATTGCATGAGAGTCGGGCTGGTGGTGTTGGCAGTGCATAATCAGAAGGTGGTGCCCTCTATTTTTTTCTCTGTTGTTTGTTTCTCTTGAAAATTTATATTTGAGGGAATTACCTTTCTAATAAAAAATAATCAGGCATAAAAGTAGGCTTTTTTCTGGAATCACAATTAAATACATATGAACTAAGCCAATAAATTAGTGTCCTTGCGAGTTTTGATAAGAGAAGACACACACTAGAATGAATACCTTGTGAAGTAATTTATTATTAATTTTTTTCTGTGATAAGTACCTTGTCAAGTGATTTTGATAGTTATTACTAAAAAATTTATACCAGAATTATATCTGCTGAAAAATATAGAGGCTTATTGTTTGAATATTTGAGCATGTAGGCTTTATCAGTGGAAATTTAATGGTGTAGAATCTGGAGGTGGTTCGTAAGCTGGGAAAGCACTGAGAAAAGAAGAACAAGAAAATACCAAGGTTCTCCTCATTAATGCGATCTCACTTGCACATGCCAGTTGTAAGTTCTCATTTCTTAGATGGTTTGGATCTTTATATTAAAGTTGTTAGTATCATGTGAAAGAGCTACCATCATACTATTGACTTCCTTTTTTGTTGTGTTGTGAATTTCATTAGGTGCTTTTGTTTTTGCTACTTTCAACGATACAGATAAAAATTATGTTATTATTATTATAATTTTTTCTTAATTGCAGGCGACACTTGGAAAACAAGATGGTTGACAACCATAAAGACATGAGCAACGTTACAATTCGGAATCGTGGCTGCTGGAGAAAAGGATGTGATCACAAGACATTCTCATCATGACTCAGACTTTATAATATAACTATTCCTATTTTGATTTTTGTTTGTAAATGTAGGCATGCCCAAGACCGAAGCCCTCTAAAAACTATATAGATACATCATAATTGGTTTTTGGTTTACCATTTTTACTTTGGGCACCCATTGCATACTTCCGATATATTTGGGTTGTGACCCCTTTTCTGTTAGGTGCTTTTAGATTAATTTACCATTGACTATAAAAAATACATTGGTATATGAAATTTTTGTTGAGCTAAAGAGGTTACTCCATGACCTCTTTGTAGGTGCGTAGTTCTAAGAGAGCCATGAAATATGAGAAACTATTGGCTAGGTTGAAGAAATTGATTTCTATTCTGCCTACTATTTGGCCAAGCTAATTCTGTTATATGAGAGGTGAAGCTGAAATTTTTAAGTAAGATATGGTGAATTCTATTTTGTGTCATCATCATGAATAACACCTATTGAATATCTGCATACTATTGATATTGAATCTATAATGGACAGTATCTCTTGGATTCATTGAAGACGTCTACAGACTGGTCCATCTTATGCCAAATCCATCCCACTGTGAGCCTATTATATGCTTCTCTTGACATTTCTAAAATCGTCTTTTAGAAGTCTAATGTTAATGGATTTGCTTTAGTCCTGGAAGTAGTAGTTGGTTAACTAGTTAAACTTGCACATGCTATGCCTAGAAACATCTTTTTGAAGTTTTCTTTGATATTCCATCACTTGTGGCTCAGTTTTGATGTCTTTCCTCACTTCAAAGGCAAACGGTGATTGCAACCTTGTATGCTAGGACTAAAAATTTGTTCCTTCATTTCATTCAGTTTGTCCCCAGTAATAAACTCGGTCGAGCAGAACATAGAAAGCCAACTGAAGACAAGGCACCCAGAATTGGTTGAATGGTTTAGAATGGTGGAACTGCCACGTATAGCGGGATTTTTCATTCCATTGTTGAAGAAGTGGTCTATGGAATATGCTGGAAGGTTAGCTCACAGAATTCTCAGTTTTTAGTATAACATTGTTGAATCTTGGACAAATTCCCACTGCTTTTACAAGTTTATTTTTTCATCTAGTACCTTGAATTGGGAAAATAGTATAAAACACAATAATTTTTAGTGGTGTTGCAGGGATTATTCTAGCTATAAACTGCTGTGTGGCAGTAGGAAAATTGGGTTCTGGCCATATTTCCTGCCCCTTGTTTATACTGTCTATTGAGGACTCATTAATAGAGCTCATGAATTGGTCACACAGTCTTGTTTCAGTGGATAAATTGCACCATTTAGCCACTGAGGTAGGTTTTGAACAGGAGTTCCTGTATAATTTTGGTACAAAGATTCTACCTAGCTAGAAAAGTGAAGATGTAGAATTTTGGATTGGTTTGGCTCAGAAAAAACTCACTAAAGCAATTCGCAGAGAAAGTGTATTTTCAGGCCTTCAGACTTTTCAAGACAAGGTCAGTTCAGTGATTCATGTAATAACCTCCTGCCCTTTGTCATGGACACTCTTGGACAATCCCTAGATAATTTCATTTCAATTTACTGAACCATAAGAGTTTGTTCTGAAGGATTCCATCAAAGCTAAGTGTTCAAGTTCTACAGAAGCAAACATATAGTTATCATCCCAAATGTTGACCCCTCATTCGGAATTGTGAATATTTGAATGCTAAGGGAAGTATTTCTCATGTTCTAAGCCCTGGTCTTACCTTTCTCTATTAATGGTTGACAGGTTCAAGAGAGTAATTGTCTGGCTACTCTAGGAATTTTTGCATTTCTGGGAAGAAAAACAAGATTATTTTTGTTTGGAATGGGAATAAAGGATCTTGATGAGCAAGTTAAGGACTTTCTCAGGTACATCACTCTACATTTTTTTTTCTATAACCCTTTTAAACTTCTCAACTTTATCCTTAGACTCCAGTAGGTTCAGTGCTTTGATTTCAGTTACTTTGAGTGTGGTAGCCTTTTCATTTACCCCAAGTTTTCTTCACTCTCTATGTATCAACTTTTCATGGAGGTCAGTTAGTTTTGACACACTTACAATAGGGAAGGTAATATATGAAAATATTCTAATATTCAAACTCCCTTTACAGGTAGTAGCTGATGAAATTGGATGGCTTGATTTTTATGCTGCATTTCCTTTCGGATTCAATCAAGAGAGAAGGAGGTCCAAACAGCATGCCATCCAAGCAGAGAAAAAGATTATTTTACATATTGTTTTTACGGTTTGCTATGATGTTTTCTCTGGGTTTGCACATTTCAGTAGTTCAACTCAATAGCCCTTAAATGCAGACTTGTTGGCATTCTTGCTCCGAAGGTAGTAAGCATAATCTCAATTTTAAATTTTCTTTCTTGGAGTTGCCATGATTGTTGATTTATTTTACTTTTTATATTTTTTTTTCAGTCAGAGCCTGCTTACTAGTTGTTTGGAAGACTACTGGGCTGCCTATGATAGATCAGGGTATGATAATGCTGATTTCTCAAGCAGTCAGCTACAAAAGATTGCAGAAAGAAATGCCCTTCACCAAACACAATCCACTGGAACCAAAGACACTACAAGTTCATCTCTAACCTTGGATGCACAATAGAAGGTGACTGACTTAATGGCAAGGAGAAATCCAGAAAAAATACCTCACTCTGGGAATAAACTGAGCAAGGTATGAGTCCTCAATGGATAGATGAACCCAACAACAACTGTGAAACACCATTCTGAAATTATTCTTTGTAAATAAGTGACTGCACTACACAATTTTAGGGAACAATTACAATAATTTGTTGTTGGCAGGCTAGCTGCAAAGTGGGGACAGAGACAAGAACTTTGGTGGAGGCAGGAAGGACAGCTGAATCAAAGGCTCTGCATCAAAATTTACTCAGGAAATCCAGCATGAAGTTGATATCTACAAGCTCTGTAAGTCCAATGATCATCTGACTCGATGATTGGTAAAAAAAAACCATGTCAAAGTTCAGATGTTAATGCTTCAAATTGAACTGTGTTTAAGGATATATGGATGGGCACTCAGCTGCTTTTCATAGACATCATGGCTTCTCTGGAGCTTTTGCTAAAGCAAATGCATGGCCGCAGGGTTACAGAAAGGGAAAGAAAGAAGCTAAAACAAACACTAGCTGATATTGCTTCACTTATCCCAGTTACAATTCTAATGCTACTCTCTGTAATCACCTACTCATCAACTCTTTATTCTCCAATTTTTGGTCTTTCATCATTGGCTGAAGTAGCAGTTGGCTTTCTCTTTTCATATCCATGTTTGTGACTTTTGATAAGACAAAATGAATTATAATTGCCATAGAAGACAATTTATCTAGGCTTGCATCAACTGTGAAAATAATTATAAGAGAGGTACTTTAAAATCCTTTTATCATTTTCTGTGATCCAGGTATTTGTTGTAGGGCATGCAGCCATCTTAGTAGCTATAAAGAAGTACATGCCATCCTTGGTAATTCTTGTCACCCTTTCTCTTTTCATATCCATATTTGCATTTTAATATTTTCCATTTCCACAGGATTGCACCTTATCATGCATTATGAATGGTCATAAATCAGTCGTGTTTGCGCTAGCAGTTTCTGATGGTGTTCTTTACAGTGGGAGTTGGGATGGAACCATCAAGCTGTGGTCTCTTAATGATCATAGTCCTTTGACAGTATTGGGGGAAGACACACCTAGAAATGTGATCTCAGTTTTGTCTCTAAAAGCTGACCACCATATGCTTCTTGCAGCTCATGAGGACTGATACTTAAAGGTTTCTGATTCTTGAACCCTACTTAGTCTACACTAGAATTGGTAATCTTCCAATGGGGCATCTGGTACATCCATGGAAAATAAAATAATCCAGTTTTGATTGATGTGGGCTTTGAACTCTCACTTTAGTCATGTAAAATAGAGTAGCCTCCAGATTATTAATACAAAGAACAGAAAAATCAATTATCCTCATTCTGAAATGATCATATCTCTTAAACACAATACCCTGGGTAAAAGAAAAATGGATGCATCCCAAATGGTTCCAAAAACAATTTGATCTTTATTTGCAGTGCGCCCCGTTGCAGTATTATGAAGTCACTGGCCAAGAGAGGATTGGTATCTACCAAATTGCCAATGCCTTTATGTAGAGAACCTATTGTGGGTTTACTAAATAGTTTCATCATTCATTTGCTTTCTTCTTCACTTTTTTCTAGATATGGAGGAATGATGTCTTTATGAAATTCATACAAGCCCATAATGGTTGTTGTTTTTGCTGTTGGCATGGAAGGGAAATGGTTGTTCACAATAGGTTGGGACAAGAGTGTCAATGTACAGGTACATTTGCAAAATGGTGTTTGCTTGGCTTATAAGCATAATTAATGATGGATGCTGTAAAACATATTAACACTTTGAAGTTCTTTTTAACCTTCAATTCTGTTTTCTCTTTCAACTTTTGGTTTTTATTTAAATCTAACCTTGAATGAAAGGTTTGTTGCATTTGCTCAATGAATCAGTCTCATGGCTCTTTATTTGTAGGAGATATCAGGAGATGATATTCAAATAGAAGCATTGCCAGTTGGATCTATTGCTTCCGACTCCGCCGTAACTGCACTGTTATACTGGCAAGGAAAGCTTTTTGTTAGCTGTGCTGATAGAATTATCAAGGTAGGCTATACTTTTTACTTCGGTTTTTTTAATGAGAGACTGACTATCCATAGACTTCAATCTAGAAAACTTCTTGTTACAATTACAGGTTTGAAGACCCCATTAGTTGTTGAAATCTAAAAAATAGTCTACTTGTGCGAAGAATTTGCTTATAGAAAACTAACTTCAAGCATTCTGAGCAGAAACTAGATCATTTTAGTTCTGGAATATACGATGTTCAATGTACCATCTCAAGAAGTCATTCTATTATTGAATCTTTGTTTAATTTCACCAGGTGTATTCTGGGCAGTGATGGAAGCATCACTTAAGAAGATGTCAACCAAACTCAATACATTGGCGAAGCTGCTAAGGGTGATGGGTCCATTGCTGAGATGAAAATGGGGGAAGGAAAAACCTTGGTTTCCACATTAGCAGCCTATCTCAATGCCCTCACTGGTGAGGGTGTTCATGGTATGTGTTCTATCCTAACTTGTTTGAAATGTGGTTGTTGCTTTTATGTGTGCAAATGAAAGTACATGAAGCTGTTAACATACTTCAAAAATAGTGTGTAAAATTCAAGCTCAGATAAACTATTATGGCAGAGATTATCAAATACAGTGGTTTTGCTTTTAAGTTGCTTAGATTAGTTTTGCATCAAGATTGTCCAAATTAGATTGATTTGAAGTAAATAACAATTGACAGTTGAGACCTAAGTAGAAGTCAACCGATTGATAATGTCAAAATCATATCCAAACCTCCAAAGCAACAAGTTTAAATAGACCTGAGCTGCAAGAGTATGGAGAAAAGTCCAAGTAACCCTTCCAAGCTCTACTTTAGTCACAGGATTAGCTGATTTTCCCTGAACAAAGAATTAATGAAAAAATTTAGCAAGAAAGCCAAGTCTTACATAATACCATATGATAGAATAAATTCCCCAAGTAGATGCAAATATGAATAGATATCGGTATTACAACACAAATCAGGCTCTAAGAATCTTATATCTGGTATGTGTAGATGGTTTCACTGAATCATCAATTTTTACATTGCAAGTTCAATGTAGCATGATAGAAGTACCAAACCGAGAGAGATGCCATAAAATGGGGAAAACCCACTTGAACCAACAAACCAGTCACAAAAAACCAAACATTAGACAAGGTAGTAGCTAAGGACCTTTAAGGTAGTACCTAAGGGATATTAAGGTAATACCTAAGGGCTCTTAAGGTAGTACCTAAGCTACAGCCCCAAAAAACCAAAGGTGAACCACTTGAACACATATGAGAACCACATAATGGCATGGTATAAGGGTCACAAATGAAGACCTGAGGCTTGGGAGAGGTTGAGTTGAAGTTTTGGTAAGGTAGTACCTAGGGGCCCTTAAGGTAGTACCTGAAGGCCACTAAGGTAGTACCTAAAGGCCATTAAGGTAGTACCTAAGGAACAGTAGCAAAAAACCATTGGTGGACCACTTGAGGACTCAAGAGAAGCATATAATGACATGGTCTAAGGGTGACAAAGGAAGACCCGAGGATTGGGAGAGGTTGAGTTGAAGTTTAGCTAAGGTAGTACCTAGGGTCCCTTAAAGTAGTACCTAAAGGCCACTAAGGTAGTACCTAAAGGCCATTAAGGTAGTACCTAAGGAACAGTAGCAAAAAACCATTGGTGGACCACTTGAGGACTCAAGAGAAGCATATAATGGCATGGTCTAAGGGTCACAAATGAAGACCCGAGGCTTGGGAGAGGTTGAGTTGAATTTTAGCTAAGGTAGTACATAGGGTCCCTTAAGGTAGTACCTAAAGGCCACTAAGGTAGTACCTAAGGTACAGTCCCTAAAAAACGAGACTACTTCCCAAAATTACCTTCTAAAATATTATTATTGAGCCTTAACTTGAGGTGGGTCATTGGATGAATGGTTCTATAATTGAGAAGTGCTGACCAAAATCATCAAATCAATTTCGACCCCATATGTAAAAGAGAGCCTTTTTTTTATCTACTTTCCCAAAAATACACTGGAATGTTGAATTTAAATGGTTTTCTGTTGGTTTGATTTGGGGATGAAGTGTTGAATTTAAATGGTTTTCTGCTGGTACCATTATTATTAATTTTTCCTCATAAAAGGTGAAGAAGAAGACAGGATTACTCCTTGAAGGTGGAAATTCGTACCAGTAGAAATGGTCTTCTTCTTCACCTTTTCTGAGAAAAAATTACAGGATTACTCCTTGAAGGTGGAAACCCCCTGAACGGAGATCCACATAGCTCATGTTATGTTTCCTCTAATCGGCTTTTTCTCGGTTCAGATTTGAGTGCTTATTACATGGAATATTTTGAAGACCAGTGGCTGCTTACATGGAACCGTGGTGGCTGCTGACAAGGAAAACAAAAGGGCTATTTTGGAATAACTTTTTGAAACAATATTTAGTGCATAAAGCCCATATTCCACTTTCTATGGGTTTCATTCCCATATAACCTTCAAATGGGCCTCCCGAAACACAACTCCCCCTATTTATTATGTGATATAACATTTTAATCGTAGTTGAATCATTAATAACCTCATCAATAAATCGTGATCTAATAACTTTTTTGATTCAATCATCGGTACTTTTCGAAACTCTTAAAAAAAACCTAGATCACTAATACATCAACACTATGTTTTATATATTTATTATGTGATATAATAGTGGAATCATAATTGAATCATTAATAATTTCATCAATAAACCGTTATCTAGTAATATTTTTTTGTTTAATGGTCGGTTTAGTTTTGAAAACACTAGGGAAAACCTAAATCATAAATACATGAACATTATACGTGATATAGAGATGATAATATCGTAACATATGATGTGAGAGTATAAATATTAAGATCATATAAAATTTAACTTGTATAAACAAATAAAACTAAAAAAATACACATTGCACATTACCATGGTTGTATCCAAAATTAAATTACATTTATGACATTTTTCTATGACCAATCATTTTATGTCACGTCAGCATGGAGCGGGTTCGTTGACCTCATATCCTCACTTTCCCGCCATGAACCGTTGGAATTTCCTTTCCTCCCCACAAGCATAGTGCAAGAATGGCTGCCTCCAAAACCCTAATGGATTATCTCCAACCCTCCAAGCGCCTAAAAGTCTCCACCCCCACCACCACCACCTCCTCCTCCTCCCCCAAAAGCCTACTCCTCCCTGTTTCTTCTCTTTCCCATTCCCAATCCCAAGACCCCCACCAAAGCCCTCCTTCCTCTCCCTCCTCCACCCTCACCGCCCACCAAAAATCCCGGATCGAATTCAACAAATTCCTTGCAAAATCCAAGAGAAATCTCACCATCTGCTCCCAGAAAGTCTCCAAATCTAAAGGTACTCCATTTCTAGGGTTTCTGTTTGCTGGGTATTTGCAATGTGAATGGTTCTGATGTTGTTGTTGTTGGATTGCATTAGCTGAAGGGGTTGGTTTTGTGGAATTGGAGGACCTCTTGGTGGAAGAGACGTGGTTGGATGCGCTTCCTGGGGAGTTTCAGAAGCCCTATGCCAAGACGCTCTGCAGATTTTTGGAACGGGAGGTGTGCGGCAGTGGCGTGCCCATTTATCCTCCACAGCACTTGATCTTCAATGCTCTTAACTCCACGCCATTCGACAGAGTCAAGGCTGTGATTATTGGACAGGTAACATGGTCTGTGTGGAAATGATACATGAGGTGAACCCATACTTTTTAGACTGATTTAGCTTTTGGTGATTGAATATAACTTATTGATAGATTTTTTTATGAGGGATTATGAGCTGTAGTGACTAAAATTGTGTGATTCTTCACCTACACAAATGCTCCTTTGTTCAACTAGTCTGTTGAAACTTCTCAATAAAGTGTTCATGTGCAGTTTAGTTGGTAGCCATGAATGGGATTATCTGTTGACGCATGTGAATGTTGGAAACCATGCTGAATAAAGGATGAATGTTAGATTAATTACATTTATTTAATCAGGAACTTCACGTGCTTTACGTTATCGCAACACTGTTGCACACAAGAAAAGATCTTTTGTTTTTCACTGCTTTCAAATTTCTGAACCAAACCATTACTTCCATGTCAACTTTTCTAGCAAAAGGTTTGGAGTTTGTCTCCTGTTTTTTTCCCAGTATCATCCATTTGTATCTCCAATGGTTCTAACTTACTGAACGTTGATAGTTTACTTTCCCAGCCTTCTCTTGAAATCCCATGAAACTTAATTGAATGATCTGAGCAATCTGTTTAACATCCAGCCTTTCATTTAAACTTTTTCTTTTATAAAAATATGCTTGGTGATGGAATTAAAACCATAACTTGGTTTTGCAATCAATCTAACTTCATATCTGTTATTGTTGTAATTTTTTATGGTTTCTTTTATCAGTCATTATTTGCTTATAGGAAAATGTAGAATTAGACCCAGGTATTTTGTTTTTCAGGATCCATATCATGGCCCTGGTCAAGCAATGGGCCTTTCATTTTCTGTGCCAGAGGGGGTGAAAGTTCCTTCAAGTCTGGTAAATATATTTAAGGAACTACAGCAAGATTTAGGCTGTTCAATTCCATCTCATGGGAATTTGGAGAAATGGGCTGTACAGGTAAAATTATATCTGAAGAAAATGATTTTGAATGTGTTTCTTGCTCCCCATCTTTTAACAATCGCTTCATGTCTCTTTTCATTTTTCTTGTTGATTTATTTTGGTTTTTATCTAATTAATGATCATCTATATATATATAGCCAAAATTATTCTTGGAAGTTGATTTAATATGTTGTGCTAATCAGTAATCGGATATAAAAGTCAGAAAAATTTAAAACATATCCTGTCAAAAAGTATGAGTTTCCATTTCAAGGTTTAAAAGAGGGATGCACATGTACAAGATGTAGTGGTACTGGGTTGTTCTTGAACTATGGTTAGAGGCAATCAAATTGCACAAGAGATGGTAAGATGGAGGGCTTCCAAGTGGTTTGAGCTACTCTATGTTACACATTTAGGACATAGATTAGAAACATAATACCGACTTCACTCTAGCAATCCAACAGCTCATGCAATCAACCTGAAAAACTAAAAGGCCAAAGGAAAAAAATACATCCATGTGTCTTGACTTTTAATCAACTTTGGTGACAATTGTCTCATTTTCCATCGAGGTTTTTCTCGTCCTTCCTTATGAATATATTTGGTTCTTGGAAAGTTTGAGGGAAAGAAAATAAAGAGGAAAAAGAGAAGGAAAGAAAAAGGTAAGTAAAAATTTCTCTCATTTAGTATCCTTGGAAAATTTGAGTTAAAAAAATAAATTATGAGGAATACACTTTCCTCAAACTTTTCCTACCTTTTCTCAAGGAACATGGAGACGAAAATCTTTAATATTTTCCCTAGTCTTGTCTTTAGCCTTTTCCATGATATTTAAGTATAAGAAAATCATTTTCCTTACTATTTTTTCCCCTTTTCATAGCAATTTCCAGGAGCCAAACATAGCCTAAGAGAAATCCGAAGTCAATATATTTTTTGATAAATGAGGATATCTAACCCAATTTTTTTTAACTATGAGGGCAAAAACTCAAAATGTAGGAAGAAATGAAGCCAAATCAGGGTCTCATTGCTGATACTGGTTGAATTTTGAAGCTTCTTGTTGAAATGGGTCTCCTTTTGTAGCGCCTCTGTGCTGCGTGCCTGCATGCACACAAGTGCACACAATTATAGCAGCCCTAGCTCTTTCTCTCTCTATTTTGTTTGCTTTGTCAACAGCAAGAAGACAGTTGTCCTTTTTTTACCCTATGAGTGGCAACAAAGGTTTGACGGCTATGTGGATGTGAGAAGTGTGTTTCCTCCTTATCTGGATCTCATTTGCAAGAAATTAAAATATTTGGTCCTGTCTTTATATCAAATACGATAATCTCATTTCTCAGAATGAAATGCCATTCCCCAGTTTAGATGCCCAAATGCCATACATGTCCTTTGGTTCTTGATTCAGAAGAAAATCACACCTTTTTTTTTTTTTTCCCATACAAATACTCCATTTGTTTTAATATAATGGACCTTTTCTGTAGACTCTAAAAATACTTGCTGGGCAGGTAGAAACATAATAAAATAGAATTATAAATTAAACCCTAACAATTTATTGCTATAGCAGTGTGAACACTACTGGTATAGAGATTCACTATGCATTCCTATGGTAATATTCTATAGTAATGCTATGGCATCTACTTGTTAAAACACGCTAAAAGCTTTTAATTTGAGGACCTAATTACTTGCTACATCTACTAAACACCAATTTCTTTTTCTTGTTATCACATTACTGCTGCTCAAACATCATTTTACAATGATGGCTTAAATTTGAATTTGAGGTTTAATTCTGAAGATAAAGAAGCGTTCAAATCCATGAAGAATCATGTGGCTCAAAAGGGCATTGAACTGGAAGTTAATAGATGCTATTAAGTATGAAAGCATTGTAAAGACAATACTTGTATCCTGTTATTCACATGATGTGTGCACTAGTCTATTTGGCTGCCCTTGGAAAGTCTTATTCAAGTGGTGGGATCCTGTGTTAAATATAAAGCATCTACAATTCTCTTTTGTTCTCTCTCTCTCTGTCTCGCTCTCTTTCTTTGTGAGACATTGTATAATTGCAATGCATATCTTATATGCTAAAGCAATTTTTTAGCATTTTTTGTGTCAGGTTAAAAATATCTTATAGTGTCTTTCCTACATAGAATCATGAAGCATTGGCATCTTCCAAAAATATCATCTGACATCAATCACTATTATTTGTAGGGTGTTCTGTTGCTCAATGCTGTTCTTACTGGTAAGAGTTTCATTCAACCTATCATGAATTGCATTAGCATCCTATGAATGATTTTTTCTAAATTTTCCTTGTGAATAATTTTAGAATGTAAATTCAACCCATAAAAAGAAAAAAAAAAAAGAAAAAAGAAAAAGAATGTAAATTGCCCAATGGTTTGGAAATGGTGCAATGTTTTTATAAAAAGCTGATTGTTCCTATGGTTTTATTGTTATTGATATTTGAAGCAATGCATGATAAGAGATGAATGATGCCCTTTTAGCACACCAACATTCCAAATAGAAAGTTTCCTAATGGGGTCCTTTTTATCAAGCTGCTTATCCTGCAAACAGAATGGGACTTGTTAAACAACCAATTGAACCTGAAAGCTTAAGTTATTTCTGATGAAAAAGAATTGCTTAAACTATAATGGACCAACAATGTTAATTAAGCTGAAACATTTAAGGTTATCACCTCACATGCTTCCACCCCTTGTTTGTTCATGGGTTCAATAAATAGTGGAATGAGCAAGTGGTAAGGCTCTCGCTGAAACCTTACCCTTAAAGTAGGGTGCTGGTACCATGTTAAACTAACCTAAAAGTTAGGCCACAATGACAATGCATATCCAGCTGAAACTTTTAGGCTTATAGCCTCAAAGAGACTTGTAACACAAAGAAAAAGAATTATGAGCTTCTAAACTAAGAAATAAAAGATGAAGTAGATAAGATAGGCTAAACTAGCAGTGTTACCATTGTTCACGGACAAAAGAACCACTATATGTGCTTCTTACAGTTTTAAAATCAAGGGTAGGCTTCCAATTTGTTGTCACAAGACTTGCAACCGCTTTTGCTTCTTGTCTTTACCATATGTTCCATCAGTAGGAAGCTGAAAACATGATTTTTTAGGATCATATATGGGAAATCGTGAATGCATAATACCTTTTTTTTTCATTTCTATGTTGTAGTGAAAAAAAAAAAACCTCTGTAGTTGGACCTCAACAGTGATATCATGTTGAAGGTCTTTCTGAATAGATTTATTCTTGCTTTGGATTAGGGTAGTGATATTATTTTTTGTCTTTTAAATTTTCTTTTCTTGTAATCCTATATATATATATTTTTATCTCTTCAGTTAGGAGTCATCAAGCTAATTCTCATGCAAAGAAAGGATGGGAGCAATTTACTGATTCTGTCATTAGAACAATCTCACAAAAGCAAAGAGGAGTTGTTTTCCTTCTATGGGGAAACTCTGCTCAAGAGAAATCCAGGTACTTCATTTAGTAAGCTTGGTTTTTGCATAGAATTTGAATTTCTGATCGAAACATGCATCTAATCACTCCCAAAAAGGAGAAATCTCTCTCTCTCTCTCTCTTGCTTTCTCTCTCTCTGCTCGAGAGAAACCGAGGTGCTCCCTGTAGCAAGCTTTGTTTTGCATAGAATCTAAGTTCTCTCATTCCCCCCTGGAAGAGAAATCCAGATACTTCCTGTAGTGAGCTTAGTTCCTGCCTAAAATCTGAATTCTCTGAGCAGACATGTGCCTAGTCATTCTCAATAAAAAAAGGAAAAAAAAAAAGAGAGAGAGAGAAAAAAAGAAAAAAAAATGATCTCTCTCTCTTCTTCACCCATCTGCACGGACAGATACCTCTTTATGCCTGAAGATTCTTTTATTTTATCTCTTTCTGACTAGAGGTTCT
The DNA here is from genome assembly GCF_004353265.1 of Vitis riparia. Classification (NCBI taxonomy): domain Eukaryota; kingdom Viridiplantae; phylum Streptophyta; class Magnoliopsida; order Vitales; family Vitaceae; genus Vitis; species Vitis riparia. The sequence continues at coordinate 18,434,604 of NC_048431.1, forward strand.
GTGCCATTTTTAGGACATCCCATATGAAGCTTCTTGCTTGAGTGATTCATGTATCACCTATAACCATTAAAGTTTATGAATAATTTTCTTTTTGGTTCTGTCTCAGCTAAATGCTGAAGTTTCTTGGAGTTTTTATAATTATTTCATATTTTTGTTACTTATGCTTATAACAAAGATTTACAGGTTGATTGATGACACGAAGCACCACATACTCAAAGCTGCACATCCTTCTGGTTTATCTGCAAACAGAGGTTTCTTTGGATGCAGGTAATTTACCTTACGCTGAACATGATTCATATTTTGCACTGTTTATGCACTCAAAGGGAAGACCAAGTTTGGAAATCATGGGAATCCGCTAACCTTACTTGTATTGTTCTATCTCTCTCTCCCTCCACCGTTATAACTTAGTATTCAGTTGAGTAGGTAATAATGGAAGTCCATCTTGACATCCTGGTTTAATGTCAATCTCACACCAGAATACTGCTGCTGATCTGAATTAACTGTTATTGTATGTTCTAGTTCAAACAACTCTGCTCACCTCGAGTGTGTTTAGAAAGCTTGGATATCTTTTCTTTGGACCTGATGATTTTTTCGGTTTGATATAGATGAGTGCTAGGGGATCTATATCAATCTCTTTTTAGAAAAAGGATAAAAAAAAAAGGGGAAACTCTATGGCTAAAATTTTTAGCTTGGTTTAGAGGTCTATACCGAGAAAAGAGGAAAATTCTGTTTACAAATGAAAAGAACCGACTGCCTCTTCATTTTTCTATATGGAGGACACTCTTATGTCACTGATGATGATGCAGTAGGTTGTGGATGCTGTCAAGTCAAATACCTTTTCCAATTGTTCGAGTCATCAACATGTGTGAACTTGTTTTTCAGTGTGGTTTGCTTACGTGTCTGGGAAGCGGGTAGGTCAAATGAGAAATGCACAAATTTTCGTGATTGTCAAAGGGTTTAATTTAATGCAAATTAATAGCAAGGGAGCTAGAATATGTCAATTATGAAAAATGGTAGGAAATGTGGACTGAAATGCCATTTAGGTACCCTGTTTGGTATCATTGAAGATATAATAAATACGGTCCACAGTAGAATGCCAAACCCTCTACATCATTAGTGAATATGAAGTTTGGTTTACTAACACCAAGCATGAATATACCATTTGTAGTCCTCGTTGATATATAATACAACAAAAGCTTGTTTTATTTGCAAGAGCAAGAAACTAAATGATTTTCTGGACAGGCATTTTTCTCGCACAAACAAGATTCTGGAGCAAAAGGAAGTACCCCCCATTGATTGGCAACTTTGAGTCCCGCTTTGTGGAAGTCATTTTGTTGGTGGTGGGCAATCAAAGCAGCCCTCTGTGAAGCACTTTTGGTTGTGGTAAGACAAAGTTGTGAGGGTTATTTTTGTATGTGATATTTGGGTTGCTATGAATGGTTTGAAGCTGACTAACAATGCATACTAATTATCCACCTGTTTTGTTATCTTGTCTGCTTACTCCAGGCTCATTTTTAAGTGAAAGATACTAATATCAATGTCTGCCTTTTCTTACTATTTATTTTTTGATCCTGGGCTTACCGCATCTGGTGACTGGATGCCAGGCTGATTTCCAAATTACTTGCCATTTTGGGGTTCTTTTTTGACTCAAATTGTGTGATGGTTTTTGCTTCCTTCTCAAATGTGCAGTTTAGAAAGCTTCTGCGTGGAGGCTTTTTGTTATTAACCTCCTACTACAATACTGAAAGGTATAGTTTGATCACTATCGAAAAGGTGCTATGAAAAGTTGCTATCAATCAGATAAATGTTATGTGCACGTCTTCAGATTTCATGGACTCTCATTCATTCTCATTCCTGTTATTGTGTCTTGGTTTGGTTTCATTTCTTTGTATCATATGATGACGTGACGGTTGAGAAGGACGTGTATCTTGGTCTCAGTCACGTGAATTCATCATTTTCCTTCAAAGGTTCCAATTACAATTATTGGAATGTGTGAAACCATTTTCTTTCTTTCCATTTTTTTCCCCTTAACCTAAAAGCATTTTTTTCCATGAAAATATTTTAAAGTTAGTTTGGTTATCAAAAAATAAAAATAAAAATGTAAAAAAAAATAGTTTTTCATGTATTTAGTTATACTATGAAAAATATAAAAGAAAATAAAATATAATTAAAATTAGTTAGAAACTTATCAATTTTTAAAATATTTAATTTTTATATGGATAAGTTAAAATAAGTAAAATAAGTTTGAAGTAGTAAGTAAAAATAATTTATTCATTTTTAATTTATTTTTTATTTTTTTCCTATTTTTTCTTTGTATTGTCTTTCCTTTACATATTCCCTTAATTTTTCGAGAATCAATCAAGTGAAGGCAAGAAAATTGAGAGGAAAGTAAGAAGGAAAGAAAAAGTGAAAGAAGATAAAAAAATAGATTTAAATTTAATAAATTATTTTTATATGCTTCTTTAAAATCATTTTACTTATTTTCTTTTATTATATGAAGCTGAAATAATTTTAAAAATATATAAATTTTTTGATAAGTTTTAATTATATTTTTTTGTATTTTTTTTTTACAGTGAGACCTAATATTGGAAAACCATTTTCCTTCCAACACTTTTTTTCTTTCTATTTTCCATAACTAAACATAGCGTAATTTGATCCTCCAAGAGAAAATTGTTTCTCATTCCAATCTATAATCCAAAGGGTGCTCCATAAAAGCAGGTTTTAAGTAATGAAGGTATTTTTAAAATATGTACAAGTGGCTGAAGAGCAAAATTAAAAAATATTGGGAAAAGCGGGTTTTGACTTGCTAAGTTTAAAAAAATATATAAAAAAAAGAAATTCGATTTTTATAAATCAGTTTTATCTTCATCCATTTAAAATATTTTAAAATATATACATTATTTTTTTCATAAATGAGATAACCATTTCCTAAAATTACCTAGTTAGGTTAATTACATCAATTGACAATTTTTTTTTTACTGTAAAAATTGATTTGAGATCAATAAATAAGAAAATTTAAAAATTTAAAAATACAATTAAAAAAAAATTTAAGCTAAAAATCTTAAAATAAAATATTAACTTTCACTTCGCTAAATCAGATTAATAGAAAATATAGATTCAATGAAAGTCAAAAATTTATTTTATTTTCTAATTTTTAAGTATTTTGGTTTTAATTATATTTTGTTTTAAATGTATTTAATTTTTAAGTATTTTAGTTTTAATTGTAATTTTTATTTTAACATTTCTTATTTTATTGTTATGTCAACAAACAAAATTTTTATTTAATTTTAAAAAAAAAATGGATGAGAAGGTGAGTGAATTTATATAATACAAAAGATAAAATTATTATTAATTAAAAAATTAGATTTATTTTATTTCTCATCTCAAGATCTTGAAAAATGTTTTTAAAATGATTTGTATATGATATTATATAATAAAATTATAATATATTTATCTGTAAGATTTTTTTATTAAATTAAAATTATAAATTAATTTTTTGATAATTTTATTTAATAGTATCAAATAAAAATATATTTCAGAAAATAGTCATCTGATTTATGAAAAAATATATGTATTTTAAAAAAAAATTAAATGAATAAAAATAAAATTGATTTATAAAAGTTGATGTTACTTTTTCATCCATAGCCAATTAATTTTTCATCCAATAGTTATGTTTTGAAGTTGCCAATCTTAGCAAAAAAATAAATTATTTTGATAATAATTTTTTAAATTTCTTTAAATAATCATGTTATATTAGAAAATTATTTATATTTAAAAACAACTAAAAAAATAATAATTTATTTACAACATTATAAATCGTGAGCAAGTTTTAATAATTTCAATAGTCTATGTTGTAAAAAATTTTAACAGATGAAATTACAAGAGAAAAAAATGGGAAGAAAAAATAAAAAATAAATTATTTTTATATTAAACTCATTTTATTTATTTTAATTCTCTTATGAAAAAAATTAAGAGTTTACTTGATCACGTGATTTAAAAACAGTTTTTTATTTTTAAAAATAGAAAACTGTTTTAAAAAATTTCTAATAGTATTTGATTGTTGTTTTTTGAAAATAATATTTAAAAACAAAATAAAATAAAGAATAGTTTTTAGAGAATAAACTGGTTTTTAGAAACAAAAAGAAAATATGACTCGTTTGGTTATGTTTTTTGAAACTTGTTTTTAAAAATTATTTTTTATTCTTTTAACTTACAAACACAGCCATACGGGTTATAGATAATTTGAAAATTTATAATTTTAATTATATTTAGTTTTTAACCTTTTTTTGCCCTTTTTTTTTTCTGTAACTAAAGCTAGCAAAAAAAAAAATTGAAAATGGCGAAAAAGCAGAAACCTGGCCCAGAGATAGACTGGGCCTGAAGCTTTGAGCAGGCCCAGCCCATTTACAAGGCATGAGTGGCGCAGGAACCTTTAGGCTCTCTACGCATCCTCCACTCCATATCCAAAAATAGGAGTCAAAACTCAAGGAAAACTCTATCTTCTTCCAAGCTTTTCTGGAAAAAAAAAAAAAAAGAAACAAAAAAAGGAGAAAAAACAGTCTCTGCACAGCAACTGACGTTTCTTTTTCTGTAATGTTTTCTTTTCTTTCTTATGCCTTTTATTTATTTCTTGTATTCCGCTTCAATTCTTCTGTGTGTTAAAAGTTGGATATAACTTTCATCATTACTTTTCTTTATTTGCTACTTTTTAGATTCTTGGACTCTTTCATTTTCATAGTTAGTGGGGTTTTAAATTTCTTTGAAAGTATGCAGATGATTCCACTATGAGGCTGTGTTTGGTAAATTGGTTACATAGAATTGAATTCCATTTGTATTTCCATTTCAAAAACTCTGCTTTTCTGTGGGATTCTGTTTGTTAATTGGGGTTCTGTGGGGTTTATGTTTAGCTCCTAATTTACTTATTCTTATTCACACACACACACCCTGCTTTTTCTCTGTGTGTGTGTGGGTGGGGGGGGGGGGGGAGGGGATAATCACCATAGCCAACTAGAAAATTAAGAAGATGATACTCTTGCCACTTTCTCTGCCACATATTTTACCACCTTCTAACATGGCAGCATAACCAATTTATTTTTTTAGGTCTATTTTATCTATTGTTTAAATTTAATGAATAGAGAATGGAAAAATAATAAATTGTTGATATGGTGCTGGCACAATTGTAGGTGGCAAGGAAGGTGGTAAAGAAGGTGATGAGAGTAGCAACTTCCTGGGAAATTGTTGGTTCATAGTGGATAAGTGTCAAATATGACTAACTTTCCTGTTGATATACCCTTTACTGAAACTAAGGAGAAAAACTTGATTTGGAATCTGTAATCTTAATCAACTAATCAAAGGCCTGAGAGGCTATTTATTCTCTGTTGGGTGGACTGTATTTCTCTTGGTTTTGTTTTTTATTTAATTCTAAGTCAAGATTTCAGTCAGCTGATGATCCTCTTATGCGCATAAGTCCATGAACATATTGTAAGAGGCCACCAAATGATGTTAGTCAGAAACCATTTTGTGAATTGCATATGCACCTCAAATTTACACATTCACTCCTGTTATACGGCTGAGCAACCTTGCACATGTTTAAATGTATCGTTCTAACCAAATACCAAAATCATTATAGCTCCAAAAAATCTGATTAAATCCATGTCAGCACGAAAACTGCTGTTTTGTGTGCGTGTGTCAGGAGTCTACTGCTTAAGGGGCCAGCTCATGGCAGACAAAATAAGGGCACTTAACGATACCCTAAATCATGTATATATTCTTATCTTCCTTCATATATACTAGTACATTATGCAAAGAGGATTTTCTGTAGGAAGATTCCTAGAGTTTCCTTTGTCCCACATAGGGAAAGGATGGGAGATAAAAAGTGGTTTATAGTGGGTTCCACTTTCTATGTTTCATGGGCTTGTGGAGAGAAAGTGGAGGCATACATGTGCGCACGAGGCCTGAGCTCATTTAGTGGGATTTCAAGAGGCTTGATCCAAAAACCATCCCATCTGAAGCACCTGAGGACTGTCAGCATTGGGCCACTTTTTTTTTGCTTGAAGACCAGAGGATTATTGTTCTAAGTGTCATGTCCTGTGTCAATACAGGTTTGGAGGAACACTCTGTAAGAGTTGTATTGCTGCAGAGATTAGAGTGCATCATTGTCTTCAATCTGTTGTTGTACCCTGGTGGACAACTGTTCGCCCTAACTCACTGGTTCTCATTCTATAATCTGCGTTTCATTGTGTTGCCTTTGTTTTTAGCATATTAAGTTGCACTAATCCAACAATTTGTACTTCTGTTCAACTTAACACCTCTTACTCTCTTCTTTCTTTTTTCTTCAGAATGCCCTTAATTTTCATTAGTATAACAGGAGGTGGACAGATAACTATATCTTGGAGATAGGTAATTAAAGTTCAAAGTGTTGTAACCACAAATTCTCAGATGTTGGGAAACACCAAAAGATGAAACACACATGCATGATTGAACAGTTTTTCTTGTTCCCCACCCCCCCAATCCTCTCCCCCCCGTCCTCCCCTCGCAATTTTATGGTTGGAGTACTATATCATTTCAATGACCAACTGATTGAGCAATTTGGAAGAAATTCAACTGAGTATATATGCCACTCTGGCATTTGTAAAATTGTAGTAAATATTTGCGAGGGCATATTGTTTAGAAAGACAACTCAAATTGATCAAAGATTGGTGTTTCTTTTTCTTTGAAATTTGTATTTCTTTTGTTTATTGATCCTTGCTAAGTAAGAGTTTAATTTATGTTCAGGAGTTAGAATGCCAATGATAATTGCTTAAACTATTTTCTTGTTTCTAAAAGAAACAAAATATTGCCCGCTTTAATTGGTTCCTACTAACTTTACAATGTTACTATAATTTGCAGGATATGACAATGCTATCAAGCAACCATTGTAATTTGTGGCTAGGAATTCAAAATCATCCTTCCAGAGGAAGATTTAACCAGATTATATGTCCAGGATCTGGCCCATATATTCCTTCTAGAGGTTCATTTTTTTTCCATGGTCAATGTCTTGCTGGTAGTTCTCACCAAAGTGCCAGGAGATGTAGGCCTATTTTTTCAAGTACAGTGGACGATGGTATGGATCCAGATGATTCAGAAGATGGAATTGACAAGAAACAACCTTCTAATGGTGAATTAGGAGGGGTATGTTGAGTTTTTGTTAGTGTCTATACAACTCATCAATGTAAACAATGGCCTTGGAGGAAAACTATGGGTGCAACTGGAATATGGCTTGTTCATTGTGCTTTTTTTTTTTTTATCGATTCCCATAGTTGTTAAAGGCACTCTTTAGAGGTGCCTAGGCCCTAGGTGCAATGACTACCTAGCTATAGGGCCTCCCCTGCTAAGGCGCTTACTTTATTTGAGAAGTCCTATTTTATTTTTTTAAATACTTTTATTCTTGAAATTTCTGACTCTATATTGAAATTTTATATAGTTATTTTTCTTTTCTTTTTACTTAGATTGAGTTCTGGATTATATTATATAAAATTGACATGCACCCTAGGGCCTTGGTTAATTGCATCTCACTTTGCTCAGGGGCACTTTGGTTTGCACTTTGCACCTCTTAGGAGATCTTTCTGCCTTGGGTGCATCTTTGCCTTTTAGAACTATGTAGATTCCTCATAACCATGGTTTTAAAAATCGAACTAGACCGGCTGGTATGACCGTCGGCTGGTCACGGTTCCGATCCAGTCTGGACAAGTGGGTCAAAAAGAGGTTGAACCGAAATCGGACCTGTTGAACCGGCGGTCTGACCAGCGAACGGGATGGTTCAATTAATTTAATTTAATTTTTTTCCCCAACATCAAAACGACGTCGTTTTGATCCCCCCTAGCAACCCCTCGTGTGGCTGCCCTAGCTGGAGTCGCCCACTGTCGCCAGTATCGAGCTGCACTAGTCGGACGTTGCTCCCCCAACGGCACCCCCTTGTCCCCCCTTTGGCACCCCTACCAACCCAAAAAAGCCCACCCTTCCCCACCACATGGCTACCTCAACTCCACCAGTAGTGGCAGTAGCTCCAGAAGCTTTGATTTTTTATTTTTTGAATTTTATTTTTTATGTTTTATATTTAATATGTTTTTTTTTTGTTGATTATAATTTTGATAATATGTTTAATATTTAATTTTTATAATTTATTATTATTTTAAAATTTTTAAAATTATAATATTATATAAAATATATATTTATGACGTCATTAGTTCGACCGCGGTTCGACCAGTGAACCGTAATCCGATAACTTTTCCGATTCAATGACCGGTTCGGTTCTGAAAACATTGCTCATAACACATTGATAGATTTGAGCTTTAATGACTACCACTTGAAGTTTAACTGTTTCTATTTCTACTCTTGTTTTTTATTGTCTTTGTTACTCTCCAATGAGATCCAAGATTTAAAAGGTTTGAGCTTTTTATTTTTATTTTTATTTTTTGTGTTGTTTGTTCTTCTAGGAGCATCTTAAATTTCCAAGCATTCTTTTTTTGGGCTTGTGCCTAAGTTGTTTTTTTTCTTCAACATCCAGATACCAATTCCAAAATTTGGCTCTTTAAGAAGTTAGATCATCAATTTGTTTCCATCTATGGAGTGGCTGAGCATTTGAGTTTTCGTTAATGAAACGGTTTCAGTTTTCGTCACTGATTTTGGGATTGACTTCGTTTACTAATGGTTTTCCTTGGACAAAATTGCATTGGCAGTTTGTTGAACTGATTTGGTTTCTCTTTCAAATGTGTTTTACTTTATTGTTTCTTTGTAAGCTTATTGGGTATCTTTTGGGGTGGCTTGAAGTTTTTCAATAAAATTCAGCAAACTCAGAACTAAGGGTTTTCTGAAAGATATTGTTGCTTTAATCAATCCCACTTTTCAGTTCATTTATATGCATGGTTATACCATGGGGAGGCATATATTGATCGAGAATATATGATTTTTATTTCTTCAGGTTAATAGTGAAATGATCAGAGAGAATCTTGAAAGAATTATTGGCTCAGATGATTCTACCTTTAGCGGGTTAGACCTTGCAACTCTTATTAGGAACAAGTATGGGAGATCCTATGATGTTCTACTAATAAAGAAGGTTTGATTTTCTATATGTGATGCATAGCTGTAAATCATTGATATTGGATTTTTCCTTTTTTTACTTGAAAGTGTAATTGTTCTTCATCTATTTTCTTTTCTTGTTGCTTTTTGTGGATTAGTTATTGAAAAATGGTTAAGGGGCATTTAAACATGACTGTTATCTTACATGGAGATTAATCCTTCCACTGTATTTTTTGTAGCGTTTGAGCTTTTAGCTCATTTTGAGTTATACAGCATTGAGATGACGCCATTGTATTTCTCAGAATTTTTAGAATTAAGTTAGGAATTGAAATGAATGATTCCCCAATCCATTTGTATATTAATATGATATCATACCAGATTTTCCCTTTGTCACTTGCATACCAGATTCCATTTAGTAAGTAATATGAGTTCCAACTTTTTTATATAAATAATCTATTGATGAACTTAAGGAACTTCAAAGAGAGGTTGAGAGCTTTTCAACTCTTTAAACTTAGGTAAATAGGTACTTGCAAGATAATCGAGAGAGCTCCTAGAGATCTTATTGCTATTGCCACACTCAAGTACATTCCCCTGAATTGTCCCACTCTACCCTCAAGTTGAGTGTCTTCTGTCCTCACACCATCCTACCACCTCATTATAGAAGGGGCATATCACCACTGAACACTGGATTATCATCTCAATAGTGCATCTTAATACTAATGGTCTGTCAGAGTTCCTCTAGCCAGTGAATCCTAAAACACTTGGTTTTACTTGTTTTACACATTAAATATAATTTTTTAGAAGAATAAAAACTATTGTTGGGAACAACAATCCTTTCTCCTACGTTACTTAGGATTATATATAGCTATCATCCTCTTCTTTAAAAATGTTTTACTAGACTACAAGCTGCAGCGAACAATTGTTTCTCCACGAGTCTGTTTGAAAGCAGGTTATGCATCTATGTCATGAAACATTGTGTCCATATGTGGATGAAATTTGAGGTCTTGTTAAATTTGGAACAAAGGGTTGTGAATATCAAGATTTTAAAATTTAAATCACAAATGAGCAGTGCCTTGTTGAAATCAGTTTACCACAGTTTTGGCCAACTTTAGCATGATTTGTGCATGTAAGTTTGGGTTGTATTTGGGTTTACTACTATTTAGGTAAACTCAAATTTTCAGGAAACAAAAAGTAAGTTTCTATTGCTTGTATGGCTAGCTTACCCTATATTATTTTATATTTAGAATAGTATGACTTCTTCACATCGAGAAATAAAGGTATAATTTATTGAAGTCTCCTAAGTGTATATTTCATTGGTTTAAGGAAAGTTTATGGTATGATTTCATCAAAACCGTGTTTTGTTATTTTTGAAGTTCTTGAACTTATATATTGATGGATGTGTGCTGACTGTCACTCAGTTGATAACCAAGATTTCTTTTCGCCCCTGAAAATGGCTTTCTTTTCTTGATTCCTATCATCCAAGCTAGATTTGATTTTCTGGCAATTGACATGTTATTTTTTATACCCTAATGTAGGAGTTTATGGGAAGAAATCTACTTGCTTTAAATGTCATGTGGAAGTACATGGAGCAGGTAAAAGATTCCTGTGCTACAGATATGTTGTGGTATCGTTATTCTATCAGTAATATGATAACATCAAGTTGCAGAAATTGCTTTGATATGTTGAAAGTTTTGTAGAAAAATAGAGGCTTCATATTCTTATCTGATAACAAAAGAAAGAGAAAAAAAAAAAAAATGAAAAGAAGAAAAGGAAAGAAAGAACAAGAAAAAGGCAAAAGTAGAGGCTTGGTATCAGTATTAAAGCATTATAGTCTGATGTGACCTAACAATAAATATTTTAATTTAGACCCAGTTTCTAGAACTAATCTATTCATTGACTCATTCTCCAATGGTTTACATGATACTTTGTTTTTTTTAATTTGGCCACATGGGAAGAGAATTACTCAGTTTATGTTCATGTTCACTTTTTCCTCGGGTATGAGCATCTGAAATGCAGTCAAATGTAATCTTAGTGGTAGGGAAACGTATGGAACAGCTATAATGATAATAATAAGCCATGGCTCCCTCATTCTTGGCCACATGCGGCATGCCTTACAAGTCTTTGGACATTTTTATATTTTTAAGGCATTTGTTAATTTTGGACATGTGGCTGGACTGCTGTTGTCCTCAGTCCAGCATACTTGAACCCATTTTTAGGTTACATCTATTTTCTTGATATAGAAAGTGCAATTCTAAAACCATAATCACACAGTAATGGCTTTCATAAAAGCTTGAGCCAACCTTAAAACTAGATAAGGGAGATGGTGCCAGGGGTTAACTATTTGAAGTAAAGGGAGGGATTTCATGCTTCCCCATCAATATGATTTCAAAGGGGTTTAGGAATCTCATGGCATTGTCTCTTGGCTCACATGGGGTGGTGAGTCCAGTGGAGGTATGACAAGTAGATGTCCTGAATCCTTGCTTGACTGAGGAATGTAGAATTGTCCTTAATGTGGAATTCCTGATTGTCTTATTAGTATTGATAGTCTAGTGAAGAGTGTAACCTCTTGCCACATGGAGTTTGCAGTGGACTTCCTCCCACTATAATATGTTGGTGGTTGGCTTCTAGCTACAGTTTTGTACAACAGTATATATATATATATATATATATATATATATATATATATATATATATATATATATATATATATGGTCCTTCGACTTTAGTTGGTTTCATTGATTGGGTGGGATCTCAATGATGGTGATTTTTTTGGCTCCTCCGCTTTCGACAGCTGTTTTTTTGTCCCAGCCGGGGAGGGGGGTGCATCTCTTTTGTATTTTTTTGAGTTGCTATTTTAGCGTCTCTTTTCAATACAATTTCTTCTCTTTTACTTATAATATATATATATATATATATATGGGCTAGGCTTTGTCTTTATTCTTGTTTGTAATGGATCTCACAGCCTTTTTTTCTTACTTGCTTTCAGAATTTCTATTTTATGTTTCCCTAGGACAAATAAATCAGTAAATAAATAAACAAACTTCAAGCCACGACTTCTCAAGGCTGCCTTAATGCTGTTTGTAGTGCTTGTGACTACTGTTATTGAAAAGATAAAATACACTATATGGTTATGCGTCAGCCTCTAGCCAAATTATGTGTCTGAGAACATTCTCTTCATGTAGACTGTGTCATGGTTTTCTGTGGCTGCTTGTAAAGACCTCATCATTACCCACTCTGGATTTAAATTCTGGATGGTCTCATGTGGGATGCCTCATGATATTACCTGCCCTGACATTGGGCTTGTACAATCTAGGTAAGATGAATGCTCTATGACTATATCTTATTTGATATTCGGATTAAGTCCAGTCATTTTTTAATTGACAAGTGAAAGGTGAATCTTAATAATGGACTACACCTAGAGGGGGGGTGAATAGGTGTTGTTGAACTAAAAAAATTTTCCCAACAAGGATTACCTAGCCTTATTTTTCAATGTCTATAAACTTCTCTTCCAACAACTTTTTAACAAAGTATAAAAACCACAAGCAAGTATGTATGCACCAACACTCTCCCAACAATTTATAAATGCAATTCACATGCAAATGCTTCAACACTCCTCAAAATTTATTCAAAAGAACAATTATCACCTTAACTCATTTCAATTTACTACAAGATATCATAAACCAAAATAAACAGAAAAATAATTGAAGATATTCCATGAATAATCACACTTATTTCAGCTCATATATCTTCCATTCAACATATATGCTTAAGTATCCAATGAATCAAAAACTGAAAATAAATCAAAGAGTAGAGTGAGAGAGAGACAATTGACTCTATATTTTAACGTGGAAAATCTCCGAAGAGATCAAAAACCATGAGCCTACCACCGATTGAAAACATTCACTATAAAGAATAAAAACTGAATACAAGGTTTTACCTAGCTCAAACCAACCAATCCTTCCTGAACCACTTGACTAGTACCTTCACTTTCAGCTTCTCAACTTCTTCTTCCGGAGTACACTAGGAGTCCGCACCAAGCTCGATCTCGACCTTTTCTTGAATTCACACAAGAAGAAAATGGGTTTTTGCACAAAACCAAGAGAATGAGAGATAAATGTTTCAGAAATCAATCCATGTTCATTTTCAGAAAATCCATTAAAAAAAAAATTTCTTTGAAAACTTGGATGGGATTTTCTTGGAGCAAGCAAGCTCAAAGAGAAAAGGGAATGAGGAGCACAAGAATGGCTGCTGCAGTCTCTCTTCTCCAGAAATGGGAGAAAGTTCATTTTAAATGAAAATGAAACCCTTAATCCAAGGGCTGAAAATTAATCTTAAAGACAGGTTAGTTGGATTGATGTGCCCTTGCACCTAGATCGATCCAAAAATAGGGGAACAAAAGCCTTTCAGCAAAAATATTTCTCCTCTTAACTCTTTTAAAGATGAAAAACAGGGTTGGTTCACATTCAATCACCACATACTTGGCTACATACCTCGGCCTCTTAACAAGTCTTAATCTTCAAAGGTAAAGTAGTCCAAAGAGGAATTGGAAAACCGAGTTAGGGGACACTTAGGAATTTTGTTCGGAATTGCCAACCTAGCTAAACACTAACAACAAGGAATAAAGATTCCAATGCAAATCAACAGTCTATTACTGTTGTGACGTCTGTATGAAAACTGATAAGAAAAGTTGTGATGGTACTGCATATTTGGAAAAGATGTTCAAGAAAAGTAGGAGAAGTTAGTGCTATAATTATATTATGAGGTAGTCAGCTGTAGTTCTTAAATTCAAGGCAGCTTATAGAAACTAACTTCAGTTGAGGCAGCAGTTTTCAATTTCTGACAGATAATTTGTTTTTGTCTTTTTTTTCCTGTTGAAAAAAGTCATATTTTTGTTCATTAGCAACTACACCTCCTGCCTCTTTCACTCTATTCTTTGTTTTTACTCGGAAAGGATCCTGAATTCCTAATTGAAAATCTATAGGATTAGTATTCTGGTTACTGACATGTTGCCATGAAATTTTCCCTGATTCACTCATGAAACTTACGCATATGTGCTTCTCAGATTCCATTGTAAGTCTGAAGATGCCCACTTGTATCCCATTTAAAGCTTGTCTTAATTATTTTTCCTCTTAGAGATCCTTTCCGCTGACTGAAGAAGAGTATTTGCTGAGGCTTGATGATGTTGCAAACACATTGAAATGTTGGGGAGCCGTCTCACATATTCGGAACAGCCTGGAAAAACTGAAAGAGAGGCCTCGGATTGGCAAGGTAAAATTTTTGTTCAAAAATTTGCAAATATCTGTGCAATCTCTTTGGGAGGTTTAATGCTTACTTGAAGTTTTGGAAAGCAGTTAGGTTTAATAAGGTGGTTAATTAGAAGTCAGCCTCAAATCTTCAATAAGTAGGTAAAAATAAGAAAAATGTGTGATAAATGCTTAGTTGAAGGCTTGAAGTAGTTAATTCTAATGAGGTGGTTTAATGAGAATTCAACCTCAACACTTCTAAATTGTTAGGAAAATGACAGAACTAACCACCAAATAAATTTAGTACTCTGCAAATTGAAAGTCTTTCATCAAAAAATGAATAGGGTTAACCAACAAACAAGTTCAGTTCTAGATGTTCACTGAAAAGATAAGGACAACATAAGGCTGAAAATATTGCATTTGTTCATCATATTATTTCTCCACATTTTGCCAAAGTGTTTAGACAAGGTGTACTATAAGTAATTAAAATTGCAGTTGTGAATAACATTTAAAAGTATCAGCTTCAAATCCTGCATAGAATCCTTCCTCGTTTTAATGTTCCTTTTTATGATTCTGCACTTCATGGTTTATACTTGTTCTTATTAGAGTAGTGACTTTATGCAGGTATGAAGCTCAACTAATAATAGTAGTCTTGAATGTGATTTGATAATAGACATACTCAAGAACTCATTAGAGAAACTTGTAAGGCTTGGAAAGTATTTGGAAATAAAAAAAATAAAATAAAATAAAACATTAATAACAAAAAACAGAAAGGAGCTTTGTTGCTGACATATTAGATGGATAGATCCATTCCTTCGAAACACTCAGTTTTTTTTTTTTTTTTCCTTTTTTTTCTGAAGATCATTTTACTTTCCATAAGATAGGAAAAGAAAAAGCTGCTAACACTTCTCCAAATATTTGGAGTTGGGACACATCTAACATTTCAAAATTTCATATCCTTCATCTTTCTTCTTTGCAAAAAGATGGAACTTCGAAGAAAATGGCTAGGTGATGGAATAGCCATACATTGGTTAGAGAAGAAATAACCTGTTGGGTAAAACTAGGCTTTTGGTCCCCATGCCAATCAAAAAGCCCTTTTCATCTGAGATAACTTGCCCATGATATACACATAATGTATTTAGAAAAGGATCCCCTCTTTCTATGCCAAAAACTAGATTTGATGATTATTTTAGAATTTATTTTTCCCCAGAACAATGTCTATGGTAGTTTTTTTAGTTGCTTCATTCCAAGTCATATATTTTAGAGTTCCATTATTTGTTGTTTTTGGGCTGAAAGTAGAGGAAAAACCCGCAAGTTAAAAACTAGCAGTACTATAGTGAGTTTACTGCAATGTGTATTATTATGTTATTGTAGTGACTTACTGTCCACGCTACTAAGGCACATTGTTCATACCATTTTAGCAGTGAATAAATAATGTTGTTTTGGGTTTATTTTTATTTTTCATCTCTTTCAGAATTGATCGTTTAAATTTGACTGAAGATTAGGATTAGTTGTAAATAGGTTCTTAGTCTTGAAATAGGTTGAAGCTAGTGAACATTCAATTGAGATGTGCAGCTTTAAGTCCTTCTGGATAGCATGATTATCAACATCCTTCTTGCTTTCTCTTCTATTTTGACACTGTTTTACATAAACCACACCTTAAACCTTCACCCACAACCCACCCCAAACCTCTATTCCACTAATCTCTAATTAATCCTAATCAATCTACTGCAAACCCTTAAATTAGGTCCCAATATTTCACTGGATTTACACCAGAGGTTCCATTAAGTAAAGGCTTAAAGTCGGTTGGTGTTTTAAGTGCCCCCTTTTGTGTAGAACTGGGTAATCAGGATAATTTTTTTTTTTTTTTTTTGTGATCCATATCATTAGTTATTGTTTTTGTTGAAGAACAACTCTTTACTCTCTAGCGTAATGGCAAATCTTGGGTGATGAATAAAGCACATCATTTATCTAGGAGGAAAAATCTTGGGTGATGGATAAAAGCACATCATGTATCTGGGAGGAAGGTGTTAATAGATCTCAAACCAATAATGATTTTCATATATTCTACCATAGTATGCAGCCTGAATACCAGTAGGCTACAAATGAGATAAAACTTCTAATTTTATTGGATCCCCAGTTTTCTTTTCATTGTTACCTAGGAACTAGAGTTTTCTATCTGACTTCGCATTTTCTTAATTAAGAGAAATGCAGTTTCTTGAAGTGTGCATGTAATTATATTCACACTTGTTGAACCTGGAACCAATGAAGGCAAATTCTTAACGAGTGTTATAAAACAGTCTTTTCTTATTAACTCATGATTGGTGTCTGCATGCACTTTTTGGCTCAATTATTACAAAAATGATTAATGTTTCCTGATGTATGGAGACAAGCTTTTTCATCTTTTATGCTTTTTCCTATTCTGGAAGTTTGTGTTGACGGCAATATAATACGACTACACCTAGCTAGTTGTAAGTAATAGAATTGGCAGAGGATGCTAAAACAGAATGTGGATAGATACTGGCATAGAGACATGTTAGCATACAATACAAAACAAAAATATGGCCCTTTTATGTAACCAAATGGCAAAAAGTCATTCTCAGAACCAAACCAAATGAACACACAGATTTGGTTATAAGGTAAGAGAATTGGCACACATTTATGTCATTCTTAGGACAAGAGCAAGACAAAAAGGAGGTGGATCAAGGCTGTCACTAGGCCCTTGATTACAAACTGAGTACATGAGCCTAAATAAAGCTGAATAGTGAAAGGTGATTCTTATAATCTGTGTAGTTAAGGCTTCATTCGATTAGTTTTCTATTTTAAAGGTGCAATTTCATCACTATTTTCTCTCTTGAAGCAGGCAGTTAGCATTTTCATAGACATGGATGAGTCTGGGGGTCGCTCAAAAGAATGGATTTACAAGTAGATGCTTGTGCTCCTGCAATTTCTCCATACAAACGACATCCTTTGCTGTCTCCAACTTTCAAAGTTGAAGGTCTATTTTAGTCACTCTTTGATCCGTAGGAACTATGGTATAGCAGCAGCACAAAGACATGGAAGTATGCTACCTTCTAAGTTCTACATACATACCGGTAATGGCATACCAAGAATGCATACGATCTTTTGTAAAAATTTCATCAATCTAGTCTCTCTTTATATCAAAGTGGTTGTGTCTCCTTTGATTCTCCTCCTTATTCTTTGGATGTAATATGGTGACTCTTCATTTTGTTATTTTCCCTAGTGAAAATATAGCATAATATTTTTTTTTGATAGGAAACACAAATATATATATTGATAGAAAAAGAAGTACAAAAGAAGGATGAAGAATCCTCCCACCAAAGATAAAACTAAACAACACAATAAAAGAACAAGAAACTATACTATGAAAACTACAAACAAGCACTCTTGGCTAGACCATTCCGTTGGAACTACACACTGTTAGCTAATCTAGTTGTAACACGTTAAGGGAATGCCCTTAAAAACCGCGGAACAAAATGCCCAAAGAGAAGCAAGGAAGTGAATGGAATCCCATAGATTCTTTGAATCCCTTGCTTTGTCCTCAAATATCCTAGCATTTCTTTCCCGCCACACAACCCAAATTAAAGCAATGCACGCATTTTGCCACAAAACTATCCATCTCTTGGAAGTGCCAAAACCTTTATAATTGATGAACATCATGTTTGAAATGCTTATTAGAGGAACCCAATCCATTTTGGGTAGTTGAAATAATCTATGCTACAACCCCATCGACAAAGAACAATGTAGGAAAATATGATCTGTTGATTCTGCTTGCTTCATGCATAACTTACAAATGTCAGGATTAAGAGCTTTGTAGGGTTTTCTCAATTGTAGCAAGTCATTAGTATTTACCTTCTTGTGTGTCACTAACTAGACAAAGGACTTGACTTTGAAAGGGACTTGAGAATTTCATACAAACTTAGTAGGGAAAAGTGGAGATAAATCGGGCGTTTGAGACAAGGCTATAAAAAAAGACTTGACTGTAAACGATCTTGAAGAAGATAAAGACCAGGATCTCGCATCCGAAGCCGAAGTTGATAAATGCATACAGTCAAGAGATCGCATGAGACATTCTAGATCTTCTATCTCAGAATCGAATATATTACGATGGAAACTAAAATTCCAAGAGAAAGGGCGAGCAGAACCGAGAGTTGAAGATATAGGAATATTTTTATCCATAACTACTCGAAATAGTCTTGGATATTGGGATCTCAAAGGCTAGTCCCCCTACCACAAATCTTCCCAAAAGCGAATTCTTTACCCATCTCCTACCACAAACCGAGACCGAGTATACTTGGAAAAATCTTGAAAGACTTGTGCAATAGCTTTCCAAGGACAACGATATGACCATTTGACTAAAGTGTTGGCATCCCAACCATTTGAATGTGTCACATAAATGCTTAGAATGACCTGATGTCACAGAATTGTACTCTCCTTAGGATACTTCCACAACCACTTCCCTAAAAGAGCGAGATTCCTTAAAGAAATCTTCCCAAACCCCAAACCCTTTTTTACCCTCGGCTTACACACTGCATCCCAACTAACAAGATGATCTCTTTTACCTTCCCCAACCCTTGACCAAAGGAAATCCCTTTGCAATCTCTCAATTTTTACAACCATTGAAGCGGGAATCTTAAACAGAGAGAGAAAGTAGCTAGGAATGTGGGAAATACATGAGTGGATAAGAGTTATCCTACCACCGAAAGATAAGTAAGCCTTTTGCCACCCGTCTAATCTCCTTGAGATTCTCTCAATCATTAGATCCCATAATCCGCAAGCAATTGGATTCCCACCCAAAGGAAGACCCAGGTAGAATATAGGCCAATCAGAAGCCTTGTAGTTAAACAACAAGCCTAACCTAGAGAGATGATTCTGATCAAGGTTGATGTAAAAAAGATTACTCTTGTTGAGATTGACCTTAAGCCTAAAAATTTGCCCAAACGCTAACAATAAACTCTTAAGAGTTTGCATTTCTTCCACACAAGATTTAGAAAAGAAGATGGTATCATCTGCCAATTGCAGATGGGACACCTTAGTTCTATTCCTACCTACCTTGAAACCCTCCAACAAACTTCTTTCCTCAACTCTCAACATCATTATGCTCAACACATCTGCAACAATAGTGAACAAAAAAGGGGATAAAGGGTCACCTTGCCTTAATTCTCTAGATGCCTCGACCCACCTTAGCATTTCCATTCACTAGAATAGCATAAGAAACTGAAGACAGACAACCTCTCATCAAATTCCTCCATTTAGGACTAAACCCCTTCTTCTCCAACACGTGATCCAAAAAATCCCATTTCACATGGTCATAGGCCTTTTCAAAGTCAATTTTGAAGACAACTCCTTCCTCCCCTGATCGCATTTTCTCATCCACTATCTCATTAGCTATAAGAATTGCATCCAAAATTTATTTCCCTTGAACAAAAGCACTTTGAGTAGAATGGATAGTTTCGTGTAGTACTCCTCTTAATCGCCCTGATAGAACTTTGGCTATTGCCTAATAGAGACAAGTGATCAAGTTAATAGGTCTAAAATCTGTAATCTTCTTTATTTGGTTTTTTTTGGGCAAAAGAACTATGAAGGTGGCATTGGTGCTTTGATTAATAATCCGTTACTGTGAAACTCTGCAAACACCCTCACTAAGTCTTCCTTGATCACATCCCAACAATCCTGAAACATTGCAATGGTAAAACCATTAGGCCCCAGCGCCTTATCCCTATCTAACTGAAAAATGACATTAAAGATCTCTCTTTCGGAGAAAAAAGAATCTAACCTAGAAGCACTCTCTTCCGAGATAGGGACCAATCTATACCTTCTACTCTCTAAGAGTCTCCAGGAGGACACAAGTAGAGTTTTTTAAAATATAGTAAGATCTCCTCTGTGATGCTCTCGGAATTATCCAACACCAAACCTCTTTCATTCTCCAAAAACTTAATGAAATTCCTATTTTGTCTTTTGTTAGCCACTTTGTGAAAAAACTTTGAATTGCAATCCCCGTTTTTAACCCATTTCACCTTAGCTTTTTGTCTCCAATGAATTTTTTTTCTCAAAAATAATTCTTCTAGCTCCTCTTTTTTTAAAACTCTTTGAGCAAAAAGATCAGAAGAGAGAACCCCTTCTTGCTCAATGGCATCAATGTTAGCTATTTCATCCAAGATGTTTTTTTCCCTTTCCTTTAGCATTCCAAAAGTATTCTTATTCCAATCTTTCAATTTTGCCTTAACAAATTTTAACTTCCTCATGAACTTGTGACCCTCCCAACCATCTCCTTCAAATTCTCTCCACTAACTACTAAAGCACTCTTTGAAACTTGGATGTTGCAGCCACATATTCTCAAACCTAAAAGGTGTTGGGCCCCACTTGAAAAGATTGGTATCCAAAACAATAGGCCAATGATCCGATGTCCATCTAGGAAGAACTTCTTAAAGGCTTTGAGGGAAAAAAAAGCTCCTACTCATTTGCATAAAGAAACTGATTCAGTCTCTTACACACCGGTGACTCTTGCATGTTTGACCAAGTGAAAGGGGCATTGGGGGGGGAGGGGGGTCAAGTAATTCACAATCTCTTATAAAACCATCAAAATCCCTCATACTAGAAATAAAACTAGAGTTACCCAAATTTTCTAAACTTCTCCTTATAACATTAAAATCCCTGCCCACACAACATAATGGAAAAGAAATGCCAAAAACGTCTAACAGCTCCACCCAAAAATCCTTCATAAGCAAGGGACTATTTGGGCCATAAACCACGGACAGCCACAAGGGGCAGCATCCATCCAACAAAAACTTGACTGAGACAGAAAAAGATCCAATTACCATCTCCTTACTGCTCAATTTCTTTGAGTCCCAAATAATCGAAATCCCTTCTAAAGCCCCACACGCCGGAAGAGCAGCTCACTCCTTATTCCTAACCGACCAGACACTACCTAGGAACTTTCTGTCGCACACCTCTCTTTTTGTTTCCTGAAACATCACTACATCCGGATTCTTGAATCGCAAAAAATCCTTAACCACCTTTCATTTTTTCCTAGATCCCAAACCCCTAGTATTCCAACTGATGATTTTCATAAATACACCTCGCTGATCCTAAACCTCCAAACCAACGCCAATAGGTCTCAATTTCCTATGGAAAATCTATTCTTCCGCCTTAAATACACCTTAATATCTAGATAACTTAAGACCTCACAAACTTTAGCCATTTTGTTGGGGGAAAGGCCTTCTATTTAGACCCACCCATTGGGGGGAACTCCGCATCATCCTAGCTAATTGTAACCAGGTTGGGGGCCCCAAGAGGCGTGCTGGGCTTGGTCTTAAAAGATTTAAAACTCTCAAACAAAAGGTTCAGACTAGCTAACTAGGACACCACATCATATTAGTTAGGATTGCCAACAGACCCATGACAAAAAACCTCATCGGCATTTTTTTGGAAAAAAATTCAAATATAACTCGAGGTTTCATAGGATATTGAGACTGAATGGCTGAATTGGGAGGAACAGAAACAGAAGGACTCAGGTGTGGAAGAGCCAAACCAGAGTGAGGGGAAAGAAAAGACAAAGATGAATGAGAATGTTGATTAGAATATACCTCGAAGTTTTCCATTACCATCATTCCATAAGACGCCATAGAGTTGAGCCATTTTTCTCTGGTTACTAGATAAGAAGAAAAAGTCGTGACTGATGAGCCACAATGAGAAAAACCCACAAAACCCTTCAAACCTGCTCTGCCTTCACTTTTAGAGAAATTGCCCAGTTTCTCCTTCCCATTTGAAAGAAAAAAAAAGCCTTAAGAAGAGACATTTGATCTGTGTCTCCTCTCGTCGACGATGTTCCTTTCTCGGAATACCTTTTTCGAAACCATGACGAACGACTTGGACTCGCATTGAAGCATCGATCCAACTGTGTTCTCGCTTCGAAAGCATCTTCCTTTGGAAAAGCATCACTAACTGGCAGCGGTCTCTCAAGCGTTTAAGGCTCGCTTCAATTTCAACCCCCTTATCGGCAACCATAACTTGGAGGGAGCAGAGCATTCCACAGCTTCTTTGAACCACTCTTCAACGCGGAACCTCTCAGTTGAGCTTCTGAATTCTCATAGCCTACCTTATCTTTTCCCTTTGTAGATGGGTCATCTCTGCGTGAAGAGCCCTTCACAAAGATGGGTTGTGTGCCTCTCAATTCTTGGCCCAACATCGAAAGCGAGCCTTTTAAAACTCATCTCTTCCAACCCAAGTCAACTTCAACATGTGGACTGGGCATAAGAGATGATTGGCCCATTCTCACTTGTTTAGGGGCCCAAAGCCCTTCCTCAACAATTGATTGGGCTTTGTCCCTTCCAGTTCATACTTCTCCATCCTGTCTTGGCCCGGTAGACCCAGTTCTCAAAATATTTGAATTCAAGTTGAAAGACAAGGAAGGTTGGGACTAGTTATTCCCCACTATCGGTCTTCTCTTGCCACGTGTCCCCATAAGAGCAAGTTCAACCTTTTGACTAACTCTTCCATCCTTCATTCTACCAATTGCCCCATCAAAAAACCATCCTACAACCGTTGATCTAGCCTCTTCAACCCTCTTTCTGCCACCTGTCCACGAGTGAGGCTCAAACTTCTACTGAGTTGACTCATCCATTTCTCTACCTCATCTAACGTCTTTTTCTCCAGCCACTGCTATTAAGATTGTGAACTCCTATCCTCCATTTAACATCTCAATCAAAGCTAGGAGAATTGGTCGTTCCTTCATTACAACTCTCACCATTTCTTTGCTTAGAACAAACAGTTTCAACGTTCGCCAATCTATCTATGTCATCGTCCCCCACTGCTCCATAATTTTCTTCAGATGTACCTCAGACCATAAATGTAATGGCAACACCCTTAATTCTATCCAACCTCCTCTGAATTTACCCTCTACTACTGAATTTTCCTTTAGCGACCATATTCTCAACAAAATTGTAAGCCCACCCTTGATCCTGATAAACTTTAAATCGTGGAGTGACAAGGCTTCCTCTATGGTTTCTACAAAAAATATTCCTTTTCCACCGGAGAAGGGGACGATAGTCACAACACTTTTATGCTCTAATCTCTTCGCCATAGCCTGACCCCCCTCAACCTAGTTAACTAAACCAGCATGACATTCGCACACCACAACTCTCGCCCATATCCTGATTGGAACTAAGCCTCCTCTCCTCGGTTCTTCTTCTCTGACCACATTCGCGAATGACGGGTACAAAGGACCCACATGTTTGTGAAAAGTCCATTTTTCCCTACTCTACCTTCCATTTGCAACAATACTCTAGGAGAGGACCACCAACATTAAAGACAACACAATCTTTAGATGTTCCCATTCCTTACCATTCTCTCCCTCAGGTATTACCAGGAAAGTTGACTTTCTGTTGGAAGCGAACTTTGAGTCTTATAAACCTACCATGATTGTTGAAGCAAACCTCCAATAAATGGACTCTGGTTTTTTTTTTTTATTCTCTGAATTTTCTGTTGAAACCCATGTGATTCTTCATCTCATTGGCCTTCGTCAAATGTACAATCAACTAACCAATCTCTTTCTTCTCAAAATCTAAGGCGAAAACAGAGCCTCTACCGTGCTCTGTAAGCGAACACCATTTTCCACTAGCCTCACCTTCGAACCTAACCAAGAAGGATTTCTTCTCCACAGAGACTTTCAACATCCTTACCATTTTTGTCATCAATAAATTACTACTTTTCTATCTCTATCTTAAAATATAACATAATATAATGTCAATATTTTTTATAAGATTGAGAAACATAAATGTTAATGATTTTGCACAAACACTCACTCACACACATGATATGAGATTGAATTTGTTACCAAAGCAATGTAAAGAAGTGTTTGGACTTATCATCTTAGTTGTTAAGGGTCTGCTTGGGATAGAGTTTGCTTTTGAGTTCAACCATAGAAAAAGTGAAAGAAGTATTTTTTGTTGTGTGATTGAATTATAAATCACTGTGTTCCACGTCACCTTTGAGGAAAAACATAGGCTGCCCTAGGTCTGCTAAATCATGTTGGAAAGTATGGGACTCATGGTTGAGAATTCTACCTAATCACTCTCAAAATTATGTTTGACTTTCAAGTATTGATTTTTAGGTTATGTTAGGTTTTCAAAAAATTTGAGGAGGAAAAAATAAGGAAAGAAAATGGTAATAGATGTTGATAAAATTTTTCTTTGTTTAGTTATCCATGGAAAAGTTGAAAGAAAGAAACTTAAATTGTTGAGGTATAAACTTTCCTCTTCTTTATTTAAAGGAAATGGAAAGGAAAATCTTTCAATATTTTTCCTAGTATTTTCTTTAGGTTATGTTTGGTTACAGAAAGGATTAAGGAAATAAAAAAAATGTTAAAGAAAGTAATTTTCTTTGTACCATGACAACTATGAAAGAAAATTAAGTATAATTAAAATTAATTACAAATTTATATATTTTAAAATTATTTAGTTTTTATGGCTATATTTGGTTCCCGGAAATGCGAGAGAAAGAAAATTGGGAGGAAAAATGGAAGGAAAGGAATATAAATTTTTTCACTTGTTTGGTTATCCATGGAAAATTCAAGGGAAAAAAAAGAATTCATTTTCTTTTGTTTGGTTAACCACAAAAAAAAAAAAAAAAAAAAAAAAGTCAAGGAAAAATGGAAGGAAAACAAAATCAACAATTTGTCTTAGATGGTTATCAATTTGTTGAATAATAAAATAAATTGTGCTCTTATTTTCTAAAAATCAGTTTTGCAAAACTATTGCAGAAACATATAACCAACACACATCCTAACTCAAAACATTGCTCCTTACTCACATGAATTTATGTGAAAATCAATGCTTAGGTAAACCAAATTCAATAATCTTAGAAATCACACGCAAGTAACCAAATTTCCAACAAATTAACACTGCATTTATGCTCTTGTACTGCAAATTAACACTGCATTTATAAACTTTTTGTAGGACCTCTATACACCTTACTAAAGGAATATACATCTATTATGCCCTCACTTGCATTAATCCACAAGATGCCATTAATGAATTTCTATTTTTAAAGAATAGGAAAAACAGAGACTTCACTCATTTTCTTAGTCACCAAATAGTATCAAAGTAATAAATATTAAATATATAAGCTGCAGGCATCACATGGTCTCAGGAATCATACTGAGCTCCACTCAGCAATGGTGATGGAAAAGAAGGTAGAAGAAGAAGTAAGGGCATCAGAGTTAGAATCATCAGTGGGTATACACCCACATGGGAAACTGCTCTCCTCCTACTTTGGCCTCAACTTTTCTCTCTTCTTGGCCCTCCTCCCATCCTCTTCCTCCATCTCCCAACTCTCAAACCTCTATCTCAAGCTGCTCCAAGCTGAGCAAGAGCTTTGCCGCCTCAAGTCCCGCCAAAAGAAGGAGGACTCCAAAGCCAATGCCAGAGTTGTTGAAATCTTCGCCGGCCACCACGAAGCCTGGCGTAGGGAGGAGAAGCGTATGGTAGACTAGATCCACGTTGCCGTAGAGGAGATTACCTGCTTGAGAGCCAAGGTGGCGGAGCTGAAGCGGTCCGAGGCGGAGCTGAAGGCCAGGGTGGAGAAGCTAACTAAGGAGGTGGGGAGAGAGAGAGGAGATGCTCGGTGAAAACATACCACGAGCCCGATAAAATTTCCCCCAACTTTTCCCTTCTCTTTTTCTCTTATTTTTCTCATTATTTTTTAAGGAAAATAGTAGGGAAAATATTATGATATTTTCTTTAATATTTTCCTTTATATTTTTTTTCTATCATATTTTCCATGTCACCCAAACTAAAGAAAATAATTTTCCACATGATTTTTTTCCCTTTCCTTAGCATTTTTCGGGAACCAAACTTAGCCTATATGATGGAGGAAAATAAATGAAATAAATTTGAAGAAGTATATGAAAATAATTTATTGATTTTAAATATATTTTTTATTTTCTTCAACATTTTCTTTATTCTACTCTTCCTCTTTGTTTTATTTCATTTGTATTTACTCTCAAATTTTCTAGGAACCAAACATAACCCTAGTTATGTTTGGTCCTAGAAAAGTACAAAAGAACGAGAAAAAAAGGTTAAGGGTAACGATTTCTTCATGTTTTGTTTAGCATGAAAAAATATGCAAGAAAATGAAATATAATTAAAATTTGGTTAATTTTTCAAATTATTTAAGCTTTATATAGAAGTGGAAAGATAAGTGAAAGAAGTTTAAAAACCATGTAAAAAAATAATTATTAATTTAAATTTAATTTTTATTTTCCTTGCATTTTTTATTTTCTTTTATTTTTTTATTTTTTATATTTTTCCTTGCATTTTTTCTGTCATTCTATTTTTCCTAGTGCTTTCTTCTATTTTCACCAAGTAAAAGTGCATTATTTTAGAGAATAACAGTTACAACATAACTAATATGTGGAACTGCTACTATCAGTTTCATAGCTTAACAATGCAAGGATTCATGCACTAGTCTGATGAATTAATTAAGAATACGAACTTCTTAAAATTGAATAGGATGACTAAGAGTTGAAAATTCTTTGTTGAGAGTGAACTATCAATCATGCTTCCTAAAACGATTAGTTCTTGGAGATGAGAGTGATGTAGTAAAAATATAGAAAAGGATTAAGCTTAGCCATAACGATCAATCATTGTCCCCAAAAAGGTCAATCCTATATGTTGGTAAATACCAAAGGAACATTTCACTTTTGGCTCAAATGGCATAATGACTAATCGTCTTAGGCTATTTAGTAATTGACTATGTTAGTTTAAGTTAAAACGATTAATCATGTTTGCTCAGGAACTATAACGAATCATCACATTTGTAAAGGAAGGAAAGGGAATAGTTTTACTAAAGTGATGTTTAATCATACTTACTCAAATGTAAACCAATCAATCGTCTTTGAGATGAGAAGATGAAGTATTAACACTATTTGGCACAAAAAGATAAAAAAAATGATCAATCATTTTCATAAAGATTAAGTATTAATTGAATTTTATAAATTTGGGCTCTATGGTTCCCTATCTAATCTTGTGTGAGAGGGTTTGATATAAAGAGGGTTTTCCTCTTCAAATTTTGAATTCCTTGTTGTTGATAGTAATTTATATATGTTGGTGAATTGAAGTGTGTGGGATTTGTAGAAAGGCTAATGACATGAGTTAAATTGATTCCCTACCATGTGTTGATACTTTGTGTTCTATGAATGTGAGTTACTACCACACATCATGTTGTGGTCTTTGTTCCTAAATTTAGATATGTTGTAAGGATGCAATGAAGAGTGATGCCTTTATGCTCCATGGGTGTGAATTTTATTATGGTAAGATGCGTGTACAAGCTCTTTTATTGAATATTGAAATGTTGTAATAAAGTGTTGTACTTGTGAATTTGTGGGCTATGCAACTACAATAAACATTACTTGATGTATCAAAAATTCAAGTATCCTTCTAGTTATGACGGTTTGAAAGCTGTGAAATTGATGACACCATTGGAGATAGTCAAAACTGGAATATTCTTTTTCATCATTTTTTAACGATTACATTTAGTGTTGTACACGCTCATTTATAAACAAGAAAAGAAAGTAGACTATCGAAGTTAATCCCTTCCTAAGAATGCTGCTTAATCTAAGCTTTCCTAGATAAATTACTCAACTATTCTTATATATAATGGAGATAAGAAATTCAAAGAAATAAACCATATATTTGGAAAAAAATCAACCTCTAATTTAGGAATATTCTGGCGTTTGAAGATATTTTATTCCTAACTTGTTTATTATAAACTTGAATGTAGGACTTGAAGTATCCTTTGAAGTTATCACTTAAAGGGGTGTGCAAATTTATCCACTTTCAATTTTTTCCTTAATAAAATGTTGGTTAACTTTAACAGGCCTAGTCTTATCATTTTGTATTGGATTTTGTGTAATGTTGTTTCTTGCCTCATTATAACAATATATCCTCATAGGTTCAATGGGTTCCATCCTTAATTCTTTGAGAGGAATCTTAAGCAACAATAATTCACATATTCCTTGAGTCATTGCATGAAATTCAACTTTTGCACTTGATCTTGCGACTATAGGTTGCTTTTTGCTTCTTTAAATAACTTAATTTCCTCTGAAAAATGTGCAGTAACCTGAGGTTGATCTATGATCTATGATGGACCTTATTTAACTTGCATCTGTGTCAGCTTTGACCTACAAATGATTGTTCTTTGAGAATGATTAACCCTTTCTAGGTATAGACTTAAGGTATCTTAGGATCGATTCTTTGAACAACCTTCATGTCACACTATAAGGGTGAATGCATGAACCAATTTACCAAAGCTCATGACATAGGCTATATTAAGCCTTAGGTGAGAAAGGTAGATTAACTTTCCAACTAGTCTTTATATCTTCTCTTTTCCACCGACACTCCCTCTATGATAACTTTTAATTTGTAATTTGGTCAATAGGAGTATTTATTAGTTTACAACTCATCATTTTGGTCTTATTAAGCAAATAAAAAAATAATTCCTTTGTGAAACAAATATTTCCTTGTTGGACCTTGCCACTTCCATCCCAAGAAAGCATCATGAGGTTGTCAAGTATTTAATTTTAAATTCTTTTGCTAAAAAATTCTCTAGATTCTTTATTTCTTCCATACCATTGCTTTTTGTAACAATATCATCTATATAAACAATTAATGGATCAATTTTCTTGTGTAAAAAGTGTTTATGAACAAAGGGTGATCCTCTTGGCTTTGGTAATACCTAAATTTAAGAATAGACTTAACTAAAAAACCATGCTTTAGAATTGTCTCAATCCATAGATTTTCTCAACTTACAAACCTTCTCATCATTTAAGTTGTCTTCAAAACCAAGGATAAATCCTTATAAACCTCATTTTCCATAATTCCATGCAAAAAAAAGAAAAGAAAAGAAAAATAAATTCTTAACATCAAATTATTATAATAGTTAGTCTAAATTTGTTGCCAATGATAAGAGGACCCTAATGGAATTACTTTCTTCCAACAAATTCATAGGTTTCTTGATAGTCAATTCCATAGGTTTGTATATACCCTTTTGCCTTGTAACCATTAGCTTTGTACTTAATGGGGAAATCCATTTACACCATATCATTTTTCTTCCCTTTAAGAGCTCTCATTTTTTTAAAAATGGTCTCTTTCCACCTAGAATCTTTTAGAGCATTTGTGTCATTTTATGAGACAAAATTAAAGGAAAAATAGTTGTAAAAGCTTTAAAATTAGGACTAAGTTTATGAAAAGACAAGAAAATTTGGTAGAGGATATTTAGTATGGGTTCTAACTCTTTTTCTAATGGTAATAGGAATATTCAAATCTATATCACACATTGGATTAGAAAAATGAGAGGGAAAAGAGTCAAAATTATCTAAATTCTAGGATTGATGACTAGTTATAAGTGAGCGAGATAAGATCTTTCAACTTCCTTTTCTTCTTTCTTGAGAAAAATAACAAGTTTGGTTTATTACTAGCTATTACCGATTTACAACCTTATTTTCCTTGAGATCAACTTGATTTTCTGACTCATTTCATTTGTCCCACACCTTAGCTATTGCTTTGGTCAAAACGCTTGTTAGTATCATTTGGATTGGAATAAGAAAGGGGTTATTCATTTCCAATACTGATCTTTATTATAGCTCTTCTTACGCTAAAGATCATCCATTAGAAAGTATGCTTGATCTTCAAAGAAACTAACATCTATAGAGACAAGCTTACTTCTATTAGAAGAATGGTAGCAATTTAATCATTTTATGGAAATGTTTAGAAATTATGGTTATTGGAAATCCGAGATTACTTCGTTTCGTAGCCCTGGATCATATAAGGTGTATGCATTTATCCTATGCTTTCTAAATTTTACACAACATACAACAATGGCAATAAAAATCATTTTAGAACATAGATCTAGAGTTGTAGAATACATACCTGTGATTTAGATGTTCCTAAATCAAATCTAATTCGTAGAAGACATCGAAGATATTGAAGAAGTCATCTACCCAACGATCTTCCATTTGATATCTCATTTCATAAACCTTGGCATGAGAAAAGTGTGTGGGTTTTTCTCTCTCAAGAGGATGACTAAGATTTCTCTCTAGAAAAGCTCTTTGGAAAACAAAAGGCAATCTAAAACCCTAACCCTTAAGGAGGTAATTATAGGATTCCTTATGCGCTTAAGTGACTTGAACCCAAATTGGGTCTTGGATCATCTAATCCAGCCCACTTGAGTTTTATTTAATTAATTAACCCTATTAGGTTCTAATAAATTAATTAGTCAAATCTAGAAAGACAATTCATAAGATTTGGTGTAATTTTGTGTTTACGAAAATGCCCTTATGCATACTTATGAACTAAAAACCCAAATCTCTCAAATAAAATATGTCACAATGAACTAGGAACTTAAGCAAGGGCTATTAGGACTCATAAGAAAATATTGAATCCCTCATAATCCAATTTTGAAATTGACTCAATACTTCACTAAAAAGAGTTGACTACACTCCAGTATCCTATGTAATTATAATAAGGTAAAGCTCAAGTTTGTAACTTACTATCCACTATGTACAAACCCTATGAATTGGTGTCCATAATCTAACAAAGCAGTGCTATCAACCTATCAAGATTACTTCTCTAATCCCTAGTTATAAATCCTCCTATTATGTGATCAACTAACATACCCTAACTCATAAAGAGCATATGTCTGATTCCACTAAAGGAATTAATATGAGATAGTTTTTTTTATCACATGTCCTTTGGATCACTTAAGGGGACACTCTATCTCCATTCCATGAGATATTATAGTGTCTCTATCAAGAATAACTATTGATAAAAACCTTCATTAATAGTGATCCAATTTGTAGGGATGTATGACCGCTCTAGGGTCTCATTCATAGGTCAAAGCTTCATGTTGACTTCAATACAAACTCAATATCCTTTCAAGGTTGAGAGTTCATGCAATATAGTAGCTTCATAAATTATGACAATCAATAACCTTATGTTATGATCCATCGTAGGTCATGTTCAATGTGTAATCATACACACTAGTGCAGTTATCATGAGAACCCCATCTCGAAGGCCAAGATAAGTCAACCCTCTAGTTATGAGATAGTGTACTACAATATCTTCTGGATTGCCTAAATCCATAAACTGATTGTGAACTACTTATCATTTTGCAACTCTTAATGCGCTTAAGTCATGTACAATATAAGTGACATGAACATAAATGCTTAGATAGCCAATTAATGTATAAAGGATAATAGAGAGAGTAAGAAACATAAATAAATAAATAAATTTATTAATGAATTTCAATATGTGATTCATTCCTAATTGGTGTCTCAGCTGATTCATGTCCAACTAGTGCTCTTTGATTGAGGGAGTAATCAACAAAATTTATGACCTATATCACCATGCATTAAGATAGTTTTCGCTAATACATCATAGTGGCTCTAGGATCGTTCTCTGGAAGGGTTTTCAACTCACAACTGATACCAATTCAAAGTTAAATTGGTGCTTTTTCATTTCAAGGTAAGCTTAAGAAATAAAACACAAACTTTGGTTAAACGAGGTTTTGTTTCAAGCTAACTAAAAAGAAAGTAATGGAAATTACTTATGAAGAAAAACATTCCTTGGAGGTTTGGGTTCACAGGGGAGGTTCCTTATGCAAAAACAGAGCTCCGGTCATTTGGTTCATTTCCTCGCATTAGAGAATTAACATATAGTCAATTCTCTAACCGGTGTTGTACAGATGTATCCTTTAAATGGATTTCAGCTCTAATTCTCTCTCACTGATGCAACTTGCAATGACTCGTGCCTCTCACCTAGCATTTGTCATTCAAGGTGATCTTTAACTTTGGACTTCCCTTCTCAAGCTCGCAAAAGATAACTAATGGATGTCTCATTGGAGTCCAAAATCTTACCAAGTGTTGGCAATTCTAGAAAATCTTTCCTTCACGTCACTTCCCAAAAGCTCGTAAGAGGTAAACTAGCGTATCTCCATGGATGGAGATCACTTGCCTTGCCAAGTGTTGGCTCAAGTGAATTGAAGGTGTTTTAAGTTAACTAAAAAACATAGAAATCATTAAAGGATCACACTTTCTCTTTATTAATGGCTGAAACCACAAAGCTATAAATTCTTGCACCTGGAACCTTACCCGGCAACCTTAGCTCCAAGGAACTAAAAGTCTACCCACTCATTCTCTGAGGAAACTTCCTCATAGCTTGTTTTGCTAGTAAGAAAAATTAGAAGAATATATACAATCAAAATAAGTAGGTAAGGTAGAGCAAAAACTCTCAATTTTACTTCTTTTAAAAAAACTATACAGAGCATCTATGTACAAGCCTTGTCTTCCGTCCCCCCCCCCCCCCCCCCCCCCCCTCCTCTCCCCTTTTCTCTAAGGAAACTTACAACCTTTAAATATGAGTTTATTTACCCTTTGTTCTTACTTAAAGACTAAGGAATCCTATTATAGGTGGGTTACAAGGAGACTTTGGGGATTTAGACAACAAATATCTAAAACAAAAAAAATCTCAAAATGTCGGTCGCACATATCGGGAAGCTTCGGGAGAACACCGCGACACTGTATACTGAGAGAAAAACTCTCTAGGTAAGCGCTATCAAAGGATCCGGACATGTCTGACCGGGGAAGTTGAAACGTCCTCCTCTCCTATCCGGCGTCAGGCGCTGGATGTGAAATATCCGGAGAAGGTGGAACGTCGGTCGGACGGAATTCCGGATGTAAGATATCTGGAGAAGGTGGAACGTCAGCCGGACAAAATTCCGGATGGAAGATATCCGGAGAAGGTGGAAAGTCGGCCGGATAGAATTCCGGATGTAAGATATCCGGAGAAGGTGGAACGTCGGCCGGACAGAATTCTTACCCGGGTGGAATGAGCTATGTCGCGCGTCGCAAGGGGGACCGTCTGCGTGTGCAAGGGAGAGAGAGCCACGTGGCATTTTTTAGGGAGGATCCCACACTCCTTGCATTCCGGATTTGCTTATGGCAAAGGACTTCAAAGCTTCGGTTCTTCATGTTTCTGAGCTTTCCATTGCTTTGCCATGAATTCCAAAGAACTCTCCTCAATCTTGGATTGCTTTGGTGATAAAAAAAACTATCAAAACACCAAAACTTAACACAATTTGATTAGAATTGATTGCAAGGGTCCTTAACATGTTAATTGGGTTAAAAGGTGATAACTACTACTCAAAAGTGTTTAAAAGAGTTAATTACAAACTATCAAATAACACTTTTTGAGTAGTAATCAATATGTTACATAACATCATGTTTTTTAATACTCTATCCCAATAATGATAACATTAGATTTATCCTTTAGACTAACATAGGTACAATCATTGATGAAACTATTAAACCACTTGAATCATGAAAGACATTTTTCTTTGGAAGAAACTCGATCATCATTGTGCACCATAGAAAAAGAAGTTTGATGTCTCTTATTACTTGGAGAAAAAAATACCCAATGTTTTTTGACAACTTACAAGATTCATATTTAAACATATAATAATCTAGGTTTGAAAACATTTTAGGTTATAATGCCTTTAATGACACAAAATTAGGATAAGTGTTTCTTTGACGAAGGAATCGAACCTCTCTCTTGATCCCTTTAACTCCTTGTTTGATAAACTTGCATATGAATATTCATATTTAGCTATAAGTAGTAAAGTGTTTCTCTCTATCTCTCTTTTCAACATTGCCAATCATCTTCCCTATAACTAGGTCCTTGACCAACATAACAATTGGGAAAGAATATTATATGAGATATTAGACACATGAAAAATAAAAGAATGGGTTCAAAAAGAGTAAAACAATAATGAGACATTTACAACTAATAAGGATTAGAGACTTATTAGCAACGTTAACTTTTTCTTTCCTTGAACAAGGGGTATAAAGTGAGAATTGACTTTTTTGTTATGTGATCAATGACTCCTAAATTAATAATTTTAGGGCTTGAAGAAGAAAAAACATTAGGGGTTGTATGAGTTTTATCTAATTGTGCAAAGGTATAAGAAAAACAAGAAGAAACTTCATATTTCCTTATAAATTTGTACAAAAGGTCTATGTTTTCCTTGGTGATAAGGTCTTTCTAAATGTAACCTCCATGACAACTCTTTGATAGACTTTGTTATTTTTATTAGCTAGTTTGTTTCATTTTTGCTTTAAATTGTGGTTTTCCATGCAACTTCCAACAAGTCTTCTTAGTGTGTTTTGTGTCATTGCAATGATCACATCAAAGGGTCTTTTAATCTTTATTCTTTCTTAATCTAAACTGTTATGATTGGAAAGAGAATTTTCTTGAATAATTTTAGGGTTGAGTTCTCTTACGAAGAAGGCCCTAACATGAGTATCCTTTTATTTTATTTGCTACAAACACATATATTCACTACTCTTAAAGATGAAAAGGGATCTAAACCAAGTATTTAAGCATTAACTTGGTCTAACTCTAAATTCGAGCTAACTAGAAACTCGAATCTCCTTTCTTACTCCATCTACTTGCTTAGGATTAAATCATCTTTGCTAAATTCGATTTGAAAGTTTTGATAATGGTCAAGTTGAAAGGAAAAACCTGGATCTCTCTGTTTCCCAAGTCCGAATTAGGTTAGAAACATGCATAACTATCCTAGGTTTTTTCTAAATCCTATGCACAACGGAAAAATAACAATTTTATACTTTAAGAGGATTTAGAAAGTGCTAACGAAAACTATACCTTAGATTAGGATGTTCCCGAATCAAATCCACATGGTGAAGATGAAGATCAAAATCATAGAAGTCTCGTAATCTCGAATTCTTCCACTTGATGATTCGAACCTTGATCTTGACACACTTCTGGTGGGAAGAAAAAAAGGGTGGAGGCTATGACTTTCAATCTCTCTGGATGGTAGAAGACAAAAGCTTTGGAAACCCTAACCCCTTGGGGGTATTTATAGGGTTCCTAAGTGGGCTTAAGTGACTTGAGTCCACATGGGCTTGGGTCACTTAATTTAGCCCAAAACGTGTCCTAATTGATTGATTAACCCAATAGGGCCTACTAATTAATCAATTAGCCCAATCCAGAGACCTTATTCACTTACCTCTGTGCAACCTTACATAATTACCAAAACACCCTTATGCACAAAAGTGAACCTTGAGCCAAATCTGACCCTCATAACCTATGCCAAGGATGAAAATATTGGTACTTCGATTTTACGGATATATTGGAGATATATCGGCGGATATATTGGAGATATATCGGCGGATATTTAAAAAAAAAAAATCAATAAGCCTAAAATTGATCAAAATTTATAAAAATACAAGAAAAACTTCATAAAAATGTAATTAAAAGTATAATAAATATTTTAAAGTTGTTTTATTAAAGAATTTGATATATGTATAATATGATTTATCATATTTGATAATAATATCGTATGCATTGATAAAAATATGAATTTTATAAGTATACATTTATTATTAAATTACATCAAATATTATTTCATAATAATATTATGATATTTGATTATAATATGTCTAACTTAAAAATATATATTGATATTAAAATTATGATCCATTTAATTCAACTGTATTAAATGATATAAAATAAATTATGATATATGTACAAATTTTAAATATTTAATTAATTTATTAATGATATTAAAAACATTATGAAGAAAATTATTATGATATTTTTTATATTTTTGGTAATTAATTAAAATAAAATTTTGTATTTAATTATAAAATAATTATAATTAATTTGCTCTCTAAAAGATTCTTTTAAAATTTTCTTTACATGATGACTTTGAATATATATTTTTAGTGCAATACATTTAATAAAGGGCACAAAAAAGAGGCATTTTTTAGAGTGCACTGTAGCGCGTTGATCGACCGAAATATCGACGATTTTCTTCATTTTAGGCCTTTTTTTCCATTAAATTGGCGATTTATCGCCTGATGCCGATATATCAGCGATTTTTCTCATCTCCGATTTTTCTCCATAAAATATTGTGTCGACGTCTCCCGATACACGATATATCCCAACATTTTCCTCCTTGACCCATGCCAACAAGGTAAATGACTTCAAAATGGGGACCATGGGACCCATAAGAATATTGGTTCCTTCATAATCCAATTCTAAAGTTGATTTAACATCTCACTATAAAGAATCAACTGAACTCCAGTATCCTATGTAAATAACAACGAAACACCAAGTGTTTGGGTTCGTGACTTGCTATCCATTGTGTTCAGTCTCCCCATGAACTGGTGTCCGTAGTCTAACAAGGTGAAAATTATCAGCCTTTCAAGACTACTTATATTATCCTTGAGTTATAAATTCTCCTATTGTGTGTTCAATTGACATATCTTAGCTCTCAAAAGAGCCTATGTCAAGTTCTACTTAAGGAACTACTATGACCATTGTTTCCATGAACACATCTCCTTAGGATCACCCAAGGTGACACACCGTCTTAATCCCAAGAGATATCATGGTGCCTCTATTGAGAATACCTATTGCTACTGGCTTCCATCAATAGTGACCCAATCCATAGCGAATATATGATTAGCTTACGATCTCACCCGTAGGTCAAAGTCATTGCTAACTTTAGCACAAACTCAATATTCTCTCAAGGTTGAGAGACAACATAATGAAGCAACTTAGTGAGGTCATGACTACTTGATAGCCTTAAGTCATAACTTATTGAAAGTCCTGTCCAATGTGTAACCATACACACTAGTGCACTCACCATGGAAAACCCATCCCGATAGTGAAGTTGGTTGTAGTATGCTATCATCAAATATTCCATTTGCTTTATGTCATGCATCCTTTCACAAATCATAAATTTAGGCAATATTCCTCATATTTGAAGATATTTGAATCAACACAACCTAAACCACTTTGGTTACCAAGAGAAATTAATAGATCTTCTACTTTCCAAGATTCAAAATTTAGGTCCGTAGATTTTGGTTCCTTCACAATATTGAATAAGTAGACCATTTTCCCTCTACTCTTGGTGAACAATTTCATGGATTAAGACTAGTTAAGGAAATTTTGTCCATTGAGTTTCTTTATGGTAGTTTGAATAGTAGGATTGTCACCATGAGTTAAGATTCGTGATTGATCCATGACCTTCTCTAATGGTTTGTCTTGAGGCAATTATACCATTATTTCAAGTGAAGAAGGCTCAACAAAAAAAATCTAACACTTGACAATGAAGGCTAATAAGAACTTAGACAAATTTAGGTTCCAATAATGGAGGCTAAAAAGTTAATGTTTTGATACCATATTGGAAAGAGTAAAAATTGGAATACTCCTTTATCATTTCCAACAATTACATTTATTGTTATATATGCAACACAAAGTTAATTTTTTCCTAAGAATGCTATCTAATTTAAGATATCCTAAACAAATTATTCATTTTTTTTACGTAAATAGAGATAAGAAATAAAAAATAAATAACTCAATGTACATGGAAACAAATTAGCCACTAATTTAGGAATATTCAAATAGATACTTTTGTAGCAATGGTAAATGAATCACTAGTTGTGAGCATTAGTGAAAGGTAAATGAATCACTATCGTTATTGGATGAAAACCCCTAAAAAATGGAAATATGTTGTGAGGACTAATAAGGTTATACACTTAGGCTTTAATGCAAGAAGAAAGAAAGCGGTCTTTGCGTGAGAACCCTTAAAAGAAGAAGAATTGTGTGCCTTAGGATGAAATACCCAAAAGTTTCGTGAAAAGGGACATAGATGTATGTCCCTAGGCACAAGTCCTTAAACATAAATTTATTAGACTACTGTGCAATGTGATAAGGAACTTTAGAATATGTTAATGTGCTTATGGTAATATGAAATGGAAATTCAAAATCTAAGAAAGATAGGTTGTTGTTGGTAAAATAGGTTGTTACTAGTTATGACATTTCCAAATCCATGAAAGATGTATTATGCCACCAATTTTTGTTTCTTATTAGATTACCCTTGTTACTTAGCTTATTTGAACACTATCCTACTGAACCATCTTAGCTTGTTGATTGGAGCCAAAATATGTGCTCAACTAACACATATATGATATGATTTATGCAATATAAAAAGCTTAAAGAATCCAATCTAACTCAAATTGATACTAGGATCCTAGTTATGGATCTAACATTTATTTTTAGCCTAATTCCAAGTTTAAGAGATGATAGAATGCTAAGTGTAAAATTCATTGTCAACTGTGAAAGTAGAAAGGGTTAAATATACATAAATGAGAGACTTTAGACTTGTGAATCATGAAGTCTCCAAGCAAGGTTGAAATGTGTGAATCATTGGCATGAAATATTGACAATGAATGTTATGATGTGAGATAAAGGGTAAACAACTATGAGATATAGGGTTGCAAACAAATGCAATCAAGCTTGAAATAGAACTCGAAACTCAAATTTGGCAACAACATATACTCTGAATTTAAAATGAAATATGGAGTACTTCCTAAGGTCATTCTTAGTCATGCTATATATCATTTTAAAGCTTAGGAGGTTAGAAGTCCAAAGCTTCAAATAGTCCATAAATTAGAGCTAAAACAAAGAAGTTTTAGCCAATTAAAGACAATTGGGTAGAGTTGAAGGACCATTTCAAAATAGTTTCAAA
Organism: Vitis riparia; assembly: GCF_004353265.1. Lineage (NCBI taxonomy): Eukaryota > Viridiplantae > Streptophyta > Magnoliopsida > Vitales > Vitaceae > Vitis > Vitis riparia. Next base: position 18,473,531 of record NC_048431.1, read on the forward strand.
AATTCAACTTATGATTTTGAAATCCATTTCAAAATTACCCCAATTTCGAAATCACACACTACCACTTTAAGATTTCACCTCATTTACCTCAAAATTTGCATCTTGGACACTCTGTCCACCTGAAGTGAGCCTTACACGATTGGAAGCCATGATTTTATTATTTCTTTAGTTATTTTTAGATAATTATTTGGGAAATAAGTGGCAAATAGGAACATACCACATATTGGGTTTTTACAGAAACAATAAAAACTCAAACTATAAAGTTAGTTTGACTTAGGAGATGGTACAATCACATATTCCTTGATACTAGGGATTCTTGGTAATTCTTAATCCATAGTTATTGGATGTTTTGTTGTTGTTATCTATCATTTGACAAATCTAAATAGAGTAGTAAAAGCCTAAGATTGAACACAAAGAAGAATTGAGAATGAATTTCTTATTCATTTTATCTACCATGTACATATAATAATATTTATAGATACAATAGTTTAAATCCATTCAAGGGAATAACCTATTTATAGGAAATAATCCAAAGAATAAAATATTCTAAAGTATTCTCAATATGGATGATAGTTCCAAATTTTCAATTGGGAATCTTTAATCTTTCCATAAAGTAGTAAATCTCCAATCTTTCCATATAGTAGTGAATCTTCAATATTTTCATACTCAGCCTCAATTTGGCTTGAAAATGTTTTTAATACCCTACTTACAAGTTATGTTATTGAACTATCCTTTGTGTAACCCCTTAGTAAAAACATCTGTCAATTGTTCAACTATAGGAATGGTATGCATATTAATCCATCATCTAACTTCTCTTTGATATAGTGTCAGTCAACTTTTACATGTTTGGTTTTATCATGTTGAACCGAATTATGTGCCATATTGATCACTGCTTTATTGTCAGAATAATGCTTCATAGGCATAAGACTTGTCACTTTGAGTTCTTCAAGTAACTTTTTCACCCATAAAAGTTTGCAAATCCTATGAGCTACAACTCTAAATTCAACCTCTACACACTTCTCCAAGTCACTAGGTTGCCTCTAATAAATATACAGTAACCTAATGTGATCCATTGATCTGTAACATTACTTGTCCAATCATCATCGATATAAGCTTCAATCCATGAGTGATCATGATTCTCAAATAGTAAACCTCTTCTAGGTTTCCTTTTTAAATACTTGAGAATTCAGTATGTTGCCTCAAAATGTTCTTTTCTTGGTGAGTGCATAAATTGACTCACTACATTCACTGTGAACGCTATATCCGATCAACTATGAGATAGATAAGAGTCTTCCAACTAACCTTTGATACTATTCACGATTCACCACCTTATCTATACTTACTAGTTGCAATCTAAGATTGGGTTCCATTATGGTTTCTACTGATTTGTAACTAAGTAAACCAATCTTCTCAAATAAGTCAAGTACATTCTTTCTTTGTGACACAAATATTCCCTTCTTAAGCTTTGCAAACTCCATGCTTAAAAAAAATATCTTAGGGCTCTAATGTCTTCAATTTCAAATTCTCTTGCAAAGAACTTCTTCAAGACCTCTAGTTTTCCTACATCATCACTAGTAAGGATAATGTCATCCACATATACAATGAGTATGACTATCTTACCCATAATTAAGTGCTTTTAGAACATTGTATGATTGGCTTGACTTTGTTGGTATCCACATCTTTTGGCAACCTTGGTGAATTGACCAAACTAGGCTCTAGGTGATTGTTTTAGTCCATAGAGAGACCTCTTTAACTTATATACCTTTTTATGTCTAAGAATGCTTTCAAAACAAGATGGTAGATCCATTAAAACTTCATCCTCTAACTCTCCATTTAGAAAAGCATTCTTCACGTCAAGTTAATGCATCGACCAACTCAAATTGTCGTAAAGGATAGTAGTACTCGAATTGAATTAACTTTGACAATAGGAGCAAAGTTCTCTTGATATTCAATTCTATAAGTTTAGTTGAATCCTTTGGCTACAAGTCTTGCCTTATACCTATCAATGATTCCATCTGTCTGGTATTTGACCATAAACACTCATTTACAACCCACAATCCTTTTATCTCTTAGTAGTTCAACAATTTCCCAAGTACCATTCTTCTTAAGAGTTTTCATCTCTTCTATGATTATTGTCCTCCATTCAATGTGACTCAAGGCTTCCTGTATTGTCTTAGGCAATGAAACACTAGAGAGATTAGAAGTAAAGGCTTTATAGTTTTGAGAAAGTTTATGAAATCAAACATACTTTGCAATAGGATACATAGTGTAGGAATATGTGCCCTTTCTAAGTGTAATGGGAACACTGAGGTCATGTGAAGTACAATCTAGACTACTAGATTTAAGAATTGAGTTTAGGTTTGGTGAAAAGATACATGTTTGATCCAAAGGGCCATCATTTAAAGAAGTCATTTGGCTTATGTTTGGGTGTGAGTCTTTATTCTAATAAGCCTTCGAGAGTAGACACGTAGCTCAATTTTAGTTTTTATTTTTTTATTATAGTGGTTCTCTCCTTGAATTAGTTACTATAATGCTCATTTGGTAATGGTTGGACAATAGGTAACATTTTTTAGTAGGATTTTTATGGGCCACTTAGTAATGAAACTAGTAAAGGTCCATTTATTTCCAAAAAATATCTTCTCTCTCAATACTCTCTCCTTATAGATTATTTTTTAGGGAGATAAGGTTGGTTTTTTAAAAAAGTCACATCCATAGTCACAATAAGTTTCTTCGAAAAAAGATTATAGCATCTGTATCCTTTCTGTGTAGGAGAATACCCAACAAATGCACACTCTTCTAATCAAGGATCAAATTTAGAATGATTTTGTTTGTGGATATGGACAAACACAATGCACCTAAAGATTTTCAGGGTTAGAAAAGTAAAAATGTGAATATATGGGAAGATGACCAATAATATATTTAGATGAGTGACAAATTTCAAGACTTTGGTGGGCATCCTATTGATTAAGTAAGATATCGTGAGAACAACCTTACCCCATAAATATTTTAGGACCCCCATAGTGAACAGTGTTGACCTAACCACCTTAAGTAAATGTTAGGTTTTTTTCTCAGTTATACCATTTTGTTATGGAATATCAAAGCATGTGGATTGGTGGATAATGTTTTTTTCTTTAAAGTATCTTCCAAGGATAAAGTTGGAATATTTTTTTTTCCCATTGTTAGTTATAATAGCTTGCATTCAAGTATGGAACTAAGTTTCAATCATGGAATTGAACGCTTTAAACACTCCTCCAACATTAGATTTTTCTTTTAAGTGATACACCCAATAAACTCTAGTATGGTCATCAATGAATATAATAAACCACTTGGTTTCAATTATGTTTGTGACTTGAGAAGGTCCCCATACATCACTATGAATTAGGTAAAATGGTTTGGATTCTTGATAAGTATGAGACGAAAAATGAACATGATGATGTTTAGTTAACTGGCAAACTTCACACTGAAACATCAAATGATTCAAATTTTTGAATATAATTAGAAATAATTATTTCAAATAAGAAAAACTAGGATGACCTAACCTATTAAATCATACCATTATTTCATCTTTAACATAAATAAAAATCGTACTACTATTTATAGCTTGAGTTTGTCTACCTTTGAGGAAGATGTTATCAAAATAATAAAGTCCATTAGTCAACCTAGCACTATCAATCATCTTCCCCGAATACTGGACTTGAAATTCACAATAAGAGTCACAAAATTTTTCAAAGCAATTAGAATCCTTGGTTGTTTTGCTAACTTATAAAAGAGTGCAAGAAAGATTAGAGACATGGAAAAAATATTAAAGAATTAGATTTTCAGAAATAATTATAGAATATTTCCCTATAATCGAATACAAGCTGCCATTTGCATTTTGGATTTTAAGTGACCAAAACTTGGAGAATAAGTGGTAAAAAAGTGTGACTGATTAGTCATGTGATCAAATGCACCAGAATCAATAGTTCATAGTGCTGAATTTAGGGAACTAGTGCATGTGGTACTTGTTTGAACTAAAGAACCAGAGGGTACAGTTGAAAGTTGGACTTGATTAATCATTTCGTAGAGATGCTTTAGTTGTTCTTTACTAAAAAAGAATCTTAGTTTCTATAGTAGCTTACATTCCACTACCATTCTTTCTCTAGGTTTTCTTTCCTTCTAATTTGTTGGTTTCCATTCAATTTCTAGCATTTTTCTCTGGTGTGCTGAGGTTTGTTGCAATAATCACACCATACTTTAGGCTTTTCATTAAAATTATTCAAAATCTAGGTTGCAGGTATCTAATTATATGTTGTTGCTACAGTTTATTAGTTGTGTAGTAGCATTAAGTGTTGAATTCTTCTTGTTGGTAAGTTTTTTCCCATTATCACTCCTCTATGACTTTCTTTTTATCTAACTTCAGGGAAGCTTTACTAATTGAGGGTAGTGGCTATTTTCCTAGAACACAACCTCTCACATCATCTAAATCCTCATTTAGGTCAGCTAAAAATTCCATAACACGATATTTCTCCACGGTCCTTTGATATTGAGCACTATCTTTAGCACACGACAATCCAAGGTCATAGAACAAGTTAAAGTTCTTACCACAAACTTTTTATGATATTTTAATAACTTGTTACAAACATATTCCTATGTGTTGTATTTCTGATCTTCATTTTCAACTCATAAACTTGTGAGGAATTGCCCAAATCTAGGTACGTTTCTCTCACTACATCCCATAGTTGTTTGGCAATGCTTAGATACATCTATGTTTGGTCGATCTTTACTTCCATAAAGTTAATGAGCCATGATAAAATCATAGAATTCTCTACATTCTAGACATGGTATGTAGGATCATCATATTTTGGGGCTTGTTTTGTACTATTCAAATAACTAATCTTACAATTTTTTTCCATTGAACAACTTTATGGATTGTGAGCACCATAAGAAATTCTGTTTATTCAGCTGATGAGTAGTAATCTACAATATTGGACTTTCAACAACCCTAGTCGATGAAATTTGACTATTCTAAGAAGTTTGAATGTTGGAGCAATCCCCTGAGGTTTCATAAAAAATAAAAAAAAAATAAAAAAAAAAAGAAAACTCTAAACATTGCAAAGAAATTATTTGAGGAAAAAAATTTGGTACACAACCAACTTTAGAAAAGAAAAAAAATCTAGAATACAAACTAGATTGAGAAAGTAGAAAAAAAATGGTAGAAAAACATATAAATGCTGATTTTTTTTTTTTAGTAATCAGCCAAAAAACACTTAAAAGTCATTCCTAAGGTTCAGGGCGATTTTGATACCACAAACACAAAGATGAATTGAGAATGAATTTCTTATTCATTTTATTTACCATGTACATACAATCATAGTTATAAAAACAATGGTCTAAATTCATTCAAGGGAATAACCTATTTACGGGAAATAATTCAAAGAATAAAATATTCTTAAATATTCTCAATATGGATGATACTTTCAAATTTCAAGAGTAAATCTCCAATCTTTCCATACAATAGTGAATTTCCAATCTTTCTACAGAACATTGAATATTCAATCTTTCCACAAAAATGTTAGACCAAAACTCATATTTTATCTCATTCATCTCTTATGTAATTCAAAATGGAATAAAATATCAAAAGTTAGGATATAGATAAACTCTTATATATGGAGCTTAGGTTGATTTCGTTAGACCATGCATTCTTATTTTAAATTATATATCCTTGTTTTGCTTAAGTGTCTATACTCGAAGTTGGATGTGGAATCCATAATCTTGATTAATTGAATTAAAAATTAATAATTATTTTTAAATTTAAATAAGTTTATTTTAGGAAATCTTTATCTAGATTTTATTATGATTTATTCACATTAGTTTTTTAAAACCTTTAGCAAATAATTAATCATTCTAATCTAAAAATAATTGAACACATTAAAGTTGATCCTAGAAGACGATAACTCGAAATATTATGAAGTCAAGGTAACTCTATCTTTGATTTTTTTTTTTTACTAGAGTTACCATGTATTTAAGTTTTACTATTTTAATTACACATGGTGTTGTTTAGTTGTTTTTAGTTTTAAAAAAAAAAAAAAATTGTTCCCTATTAGGTTAGATTAGGTTTATTTTTATTTTTATTTTTTTCAATTTATTTTTTTCTTTTCATTGGATTTCACCTATTTTGTGTTGAGATTTTTGTTGAAGTCAGGTTGCTAAAGCTTAGAATTAGAATGCTACAATGGAGTACCAAAACAATGGTTACTACAACAATGTTGGAACACCATTGAGCCTACACCAGTTTACAAGATTGTGAAGGATTAACTTCATCCCAAGCCCATATAAGAGATTATCTTAAGAAGAAATCACCTAAATTTTGAGCTTGCTCAAGGATATAAATAATAAGAGATTGGTTCCTCGTTCATATTTCACTATTCAATTCTCTTGTAACTTTGTAACTCATTATCATTTTGGTATTCAATCTAGTAAACAAAAATTTTCTCCTAGCTCTAAGTATAATTCTCCACATAAGCCTCCACTTTTTTTGAAAATCACTTGCTGATTTTCAACAATTTGAGAATGAAGGAATAGACTAATGTTAGGATGATACTTAGAGTATCACCATTTTTTAGTATATTTTAACTGAAAATCTCACTAAGTTTTAGACACATTGAGTGAGGAAATCTTTCTTAAAGTGGAATCAACTATGGCCATGGCGGTACTTGATAATCATATAGAAAGAAAAACTCATGAGCCTAGTTATGAAGAGATTAATGAAATTGAGAATTTTGATGTTAACTCCAATTGGGAAGGATATCTCCACTTTTCTTTAATTGCATCATCATTCTTTGATTTTTCCATGGTTCCACAAGATAAAAAAATTAACAAAATAAAAATAAAAATTGGAGGATGCATTTAAAGAATATATGGAACACCAAGTAGATATGATGAATAAATCAAAAGCAATCATTGTTAAGTTAGAAAACGCCAATGCTAATTTCAAGGAATCCTTTTACCTAACAACTCAAGTTTTGAATGAATTTGAGTTTGATACAAATACATTAAATGATACAGTAAATAATAATGAGACAACTATTAAATTAGACCTACTTTTAATATAAAATAGTGATGAACTTGATGTAACAAACCTTTTTACTATTGCATAAGATTTTGAATTTGAAAATTTTGATGAAATTATACAAGAGTTCATTAACAATGAACTTAATAATAGTGAAAGAGGTGAATTCATCAAATTCATTTTGAACATATTGCTACTACTCCTTGTGAGTATGACATTGAAAGTCAACCTGATTTAGCAAAAGATTCATTGCAAATTCAACCTGAAGAAACAAGAATTTATCATGGTTTAAAGGCAACCAAGCTGGAGAAGCTTTTAGATATAGGTTTTATTTTTATTTTTGGTTTTTCACATTTTATAATTACTTAGATAGTTTAGTAGTTTTGGGTTTTAATAAAATAAGGTTACTAATTGTTCTTAGGTTAGCTACTTTTATTATTGTCATTGTGGTAATGAAGAAGGATTACAAATGGGTCATCTTATTTGTAATGGTTTTTCATAGAGTAGGTATATGATAGGTTGCTACCTTCATTTCCTTTAGGGTGAGGTAGGCCTTAAAGCCTAGCTCATCATTTTTGTTTAGTTTTAAGATTTTTTTTTTATTATTATTTTTGCTATCATTTAGGTTTGATTTTGTTTGGTATTGAGTCTTTTATTTATCAATCTAATGAGTCTTGAAGTTGTTTGCTACTATCTCAAAAAAGCAACATGTATTAGCCTTCAAAGGATTCTAAAAAAGAGTTTAATAAGCAAGTTAAGGGGGAGATCAAATGCACATTACAGACTAATATGAGGTCACAATAGTTCCTTAAGAAGAATTTTGACATATGCTTTTTTGTGAGTTATAGTATATGAATTGATCACAAAATTGGAGGATTTAAGACTCAAAGATTGTAGAGGTTATTTTGAAAGGTTGACAACATTTACTTTGTTAGATTACAAACACAATTTATAAGGAGTTTGCATATAATGGATTATAAGTAATGAACTCGAGAAATTGATTAAATTGGATTTTATCAGTTTTCATCTCAATGTAATTTCATAGGATACTATAAAACAGTTTACTTACTTTAATAGAGTGTTGAATCAACTTCAAAATTGAATTATAAGAGAGTTAGTTTTTTTTTTTTTTGGTTTGATTGGTCCCTATTTGAGCTTATATGCTTTGTTGGCACAAATTCTTGAGGTTTATGGGGAATTAATCATTTATGTGTATAAGAGTGTTTTAGCAAAAGTGCAAAGTTCCACAAAATTTTATGATTAATTAATTTTGGTTTTGGATTGAGTTAATTAATTAATTAGAGCCTAGTAGGACTAATTAATTAACTAGGACCCAATGGGTTTGATTAAGTAACTCAAGCTCAAGTTGGGCAAAAGTCATTTAAGCTCATAAGAAAGTCTATATAAACCCTCTTAGGGGTTTAGGATTAAACACTTTTAATCATGGTTTTCCATAGAGCCTCCATTTCTCTCACCTTGAAGAAGTGTGTAGCCACTTTACACAAGTGCCAAGGTTGAAAAAATGAGTAATCGGGTGGAAGATTGCAAGGTGTTTGAGATCCTCCTCATCGAGTTGAATATGATCTAGGAACATCTATATCAGAAGACAAAATTTTAAGCACTTGGATCTATTCTTTTAACCTTATGTCTTTTTTCGCCCCAATTAAATGTGGTATCTTTGGGTTGTTAAATAGAGTATGCCTATGATCTAGGGGTAACCCAACAACTAGTATTAGCCCCTTAGGATAGGAAATGCATGCTAGATTCAATCTAGGATGTGCTAATGTTTTGTAAGATATTTGTTTTCATTTTAAGGCCAATAAGGATGAATTGATGATTTTTCTTTTTTCTTATATATGGATTCAATAATGGATAGTTAGATTGTTGTTTTCTCTAGATTGGCTTGTAAACTATATAAGGAGTATAAACTTTGATTTGTCCATGTAAAATCTTTTCCTAGTTGGTAGATGATTTGTAAGCTTTGTTTTAAGTAGCGTAAGATTTTTTTCTTGTACTTCGATCCATCTATTGTGACCCAAGAGAAGAAAGTAAAGGCTCTAATGGTTCAGAGACATTTCTATAGAAAAATCATTCCAAAAAAATGAGCTTTTCAGTGGAAATGACTAGAAAGCATGAAGAAAGAGTTCTTGGCTAAGGTACAAGTGCTTAAGCATTCATCTTGACAATAACTTAGTTTTGTTGAGATAGAGCTCTTAAAAGCATGATATGATGTAACAATAAATGAATTATTCTAGTTCTTGGTGATTTCCCTAATAAGATTGATTAACATGTCGCTAAGACCTACCATTGGGAATTGAGGAGGTCATAACATTTCTTTGATCAAAGCCATTTATTCATAGGTAAGGGAGCATATAAGGTTAACAACGCTCCCTAGGTAGGTCAAATAATACATAACATACCTTAAAATTTAACCCTTTTAGAGTTACGAGGAAGAGGTCATAATGTGGGATTTGGATTCAATGAATCTTATCAAGGGGGAAAGTGAGTTAATTTGGTGATGTTTGTTCATTTGCAACCATGCAATTAGCTATGGGGTTACTTGTTCACCAAAGGTTCAAAGCTTATTCAATTTTCCTCGTAATTCTTTAATCTCCCTCATTGGGCAACTTGCAACCACCCCATGCCTGCTATGTATCATGGAAATAATTGTTGAGGGCATTCATGAGGAGGGTAGGGAGCCTTTCTTCTTTGTCTTGCTTCATCACCCACTATGTGTCATTTTGATTAATGAAACCCCTAACTTTACATCCTTTATTAAGTTTTCTATGTGGTGCTTTAAGCTCTTTAGAATTCATTTATTCAATGCCCATAACCATCATGATAGTCATGATATTTATTAGGATTGTACTCTATAACCCCTATGACATAGGTTTAACAGTCGAAATTTGTCTAATGTCTTTATTTCTTAAAAAACTCACCTATATGACATCTTCAAAGGTGCTTAGATAGGGTAGGTGTGGTTTTCCTTATAGGATTTGACATTTTTTTATCCTCAATTTCTTTTCAACATGTTTTTCTTTCATTTTTTGATCTGACTTTAGGTTGACTTGGATGCTTCCCTTATTGAAAATAGGATCATGCCATGCTCTCTAAGAACCTAGGGCTCCTAAATCTATCAATAACAAAAGCAAAAAAAATAAAATAAAATAAAAAATCACAATAAAACCTAGATCTAGGCAACAAGGACGAAAATGTTCATATATATTAGTGATATTTCGTTGATATATCATGTATCGGGACGTATTGATACAAATTTCGGCTAGGTCCCTCGATTTTTCCATTTTTATCGCCATTTATCATTGATTTTTCGGCTTGGTCAACACAGATTACCTCGGTCAATGCGGGCTATTGTTGGTCAAACACAATCAACAAATGCTACCGCTGAAGGGATTTGAACCTAAGAAAAAATGGTTAGAGAGAATTTGCAACAACAACTAAAGCAAGTTACTCCTTAATAAATTATTTGCACCAAAATGTATATATAAGAATAATAAAGATTATTTTATTAAATAAATAATTCAAATTATTTTATTTTTACATTTGATTTAATTTATTACAAAAAAATATAAAAGCACAATTTTTTTTGTATAATCTATATATTTATTAAATATAAAAAAGTATACGTATTTTATTATTTATTCGATATCGTTGAATACATTTAAATTAAAATGGATCTTAATTTTAATATTAATATATTTTAAAATTAAACATGTTATCATATTATTATTGCAAAATAATATTGCGCGACTTAATAATAAATTTACATTATAAAATTTCTATTTTTTACAGAAATAATTTTAAAATGTACATTTTTACTTCTTATATAATTTTTTTATATTTTTTTTATAATATTTTCATAATTTTCATTAATTTTTATGTGATCGATATTTTGTGTCAAAGTATCTGCCAATATATCTATAAAATCGAAGTGCCGATATATCCGTGAGTACCGATAAAATTGGTAGATATTTTGATACAAAATATCGATGAACCTAAAATTTATCACAACTCATGAAAATGTTGGGAAAAACTCTAAAAATGATATAATAAGCAATAATAAACATTCTAAAGTTGTTTTATAAAAAAATTATATATGTATATAATTTATCGCATTTGATAATAATATTATGTTCGTTCAATAAAAAAAAATATAAATTTTATAAGTGTATATTTATTATTAAATTACATAAAATATTATTCAATAATAATATTGTGATATTTGATTATAATATATCTAATTTTAAAATACATTTAATATTAAAATTATGAACCATTTAATTCAATTGTATTAAATGATATAAAATAAATGATGTATATCTATATATTTTTTTAAATTTTAAATTTTTATATTTAATTAATATATAAACAATAACAAAGAAATTAAGAAAATTATCGCCATAATTTTTATATTTTTAGCGATTTAAATTAAATTTCAAAATAAAATAGTCAAAATTAATTTGTTAATTAAAATATTTTGTTTTTATCATGGCGTTACTATATAGTTATTCTGGTGCACATTATATAATATAAGGATAACTTTGCCTAATGGTGAGCCAAGGTTGCATGTGTTTTCTTTTTTTTTTTTTGCTCAAGTTCGAGTCCTAAAGCTTGCAACCCAAAATTTAACTTTTCAATTTGACTAAATCCTCAATGAACAACGATTGTTCTACAAAAAATTGAAGATTTTTATCACTGAAATATTAACAATTAAATATAATGACAATCGATTTTTTCACGATTTCACCAATTTATCAGCATAAATTGATATATCGCTAAAATATCAACGATTGCCACCCTATTTCATTTCCACGGCCACCAAAACGCGACATTTCAATGAAATTTTGCTGAAATTTTTTGAAATTTTTATCCTTGAATCTAGGTGCTAAAAGTCATACCTTTGGACTTGAATGTTCCTAGATCCTATCCTAGTTAATGTAGGGATTTCAAAAACCTTATGATCTTCAACCTGATAACTTTTTTTTTTAATTCTTGGCACTTGTATAGAGTGGCTATACGCCTTGAGAGGGAGAGAAAGATGGAGGCTGGGGTTTAGATGACCACTAATATGACAGATAGAGACTAACACTAAAACCTAAGGGATTTATATAAATTCTCATATAGGCTTAAATGACCTTGTCCCAAACTGTCATTTATTCTAGTCCACTCAATCCTAATTAATTATTAACCCTAATGATTTTTAAATAATTAATTAATTATCTTAATCGAGAAAAAAAAAAGTAATCATGAGTTTCTAAGCATCCTTGCACATATGATTAAATTCTAATTTCACTAAACTCTTTGTTTAAAATAAGAATGTGAGCTCGAATAACAACCATTTGGACCCATTGGAATATACCAACATTTAGCATACATGCGTAAGGTATTTGAGAGAATCATCCATCCCATTGAGCATATAGAATTTTGGATAGTAAATACCCCGGGAGCTCTTTCTCATATGAGGTTATCCATGAATGAGGTTAAAGACTCTAGACAACTTGAAGGACCATGGCTTGAGAGCTCACTTGCCAATGTCATCGCCTTTTTTTGGTTGTCATGCCATTACAATATTAACATTATGCATAGTGAAGTGATTATATTGTTAATGAGGGGTTGAGTTGTTATGTAATGATTATGCTTCATGTGATTTAAATGCTAAAAACTCTTTAGGTGTTGTGATTATAAAGGTAATATCCATCACATCTATTACATGTCTTTTCATAATTAATACTACTAGGTGTTGTCTTAAGGGGTTGGTGATGACACGATTGTTGCCTCAAGTTTGTCCACTCATATTTTTAGGCTTACACGTGTCAATTGCTTTATGTGCCCCTACAATGCACATAATCAAAATATATTTTGCATCCATATAAAATTCAAATTATATCACATTTATTCATTTTTAAGTCTCGAATCATTAATGATTTGTTTCAAAATAGCAAAAATTATAATTGACGTAAATGACGTAAATATTGTGTACATTTTAAGCAAACAAAAAAAGAAGAAGATAAAAATGCCCTAAAGAGACATGTATTGTACATAAAATGGAGATGTAAGATGGGGTGACCATGAACATTCCAAAATTATGGTAAAAGCGAACTATTCTTTTAACGGCTTTAATCACAAATTCTACTTTATATTATACCTTTATTTGTTATCAATTCAGGGAAAAACAAGTGGAAAAGAAAAATTCTAGGATTGGGCGGGTTTCATCACCAAATGTACATATTATTTGGGCCGTTGAATTGCGATGAAGATGAACGGAAATGTTTGGCATGAGTCTTTCCACAGCGCAAACGGTCATGATCATAGGCACCACCTACTTTCCCTGCACCACACAACACCAAGCCCCAAAACTTGAAAAGCTAGACAACAAAAGAACTCTCTTTCACTCTCTTCTCCGGCAAATGGAACCTCTGCTCAAACTCAACCACTCCAAAACCCAGCTGTAAACCCCCTCCCTACACCTCCGCTACACTGAATCCGAAACTCCCAGCGCTCCCACCATCAGCCCCAGAACATTCCAGAATGATCGATGGTTGTGGCCATGATGATGCAGCAGACTTCCTCTGCACCGGCGTCGCAGCCGATCCCTCTCCCTTCCTCCACCTCCTCTCTTAGATCCCCCTCCGCTGCCCCCCTCCAGCCTCAACTCCCCTCCCCGCTCTCCCTTGGCCCCGCAGCCCCGCAGCCTCCTCCGCCGTCGTCTCACCGTCAGCTGCCCCCTTCCGCCATAGCCATCGACCATGTGGTGCCGATCGCCGCCGCGCACCCTTCCGGAGAGCCGGCGCTGACTATGGCAGTGCCGCTGGCGAGGGTCCGGCTCTGCGATATTGTGTCTTATGATGGTGCGCCGGCGGGGCCGTATGTTCGAGCGGTGGAGGCGCTGTCGGGGTCTCTGATGCGGCACAACGCCGCGGTGATCGAGGTCGGGAGCGAGGACGCCGCGTTGATGAGGTGCGGTTTGGAGTCGGCGAGGTTGTATTTCAAGGCTAGGGCTTTGAGTGTTGGCACCGGAGGAGGCAATTGGGGGAAGGGGAGTCGCGGTGTTTACATGTACAGGGCGGGAAGGTATTGTATGCGTTTTTCAATTTTTTTCTTTGTTGTTTTGTTTGGATGTGGCGAGTTTTTGGATTCTACGCCAAGAAAGGGTGGAATGATTCCCTCAATGCTGCCTGATTATAATTTGATAATTGCGAATTCTTTAGTTCCTCGTCTTTATAATGCTAGTATTAGTGGATAGAACCATAGAGCAATGGTGTTGTGTCCATAATAGTTGTAATTATTGGCCAAGAAAGGCTTATCTATTGCTAGATCAAATTATGAAGAATTAAAGGTTGGAGCTTTCCTTAGTAGTGCTACCATCTTACAATATTTGGGAAACTTCTCAATGCTTTTAAGGTATTCACGTTTTTCTATTTTGTTTCATTTTTTCATTTTTTTAAAACTTCCTATGGATAAAAATGGTGAATTTTTTTACACATGCTTCATAAATATGGTTTCATTATCATGAATTCTCTGCTTTGTAGTCTGAATAATGCTGGCTTTAGTGGATAGCCCAACTGACTAAGCTCATGAGTTGGTAGTACAGTTTTTTTTGGTATAACCTTCTAGCTTAGGAATGGTGAAATTTTTTTACAGCTGCTTCATCAAAATGGTTTCATGATTATGAATTCTCGGCTGTATAGTCTGAATAGTGCTGGCTTTAGTGGATAGCACTACTGATTTATCTCATGAATTGGCATGTATACCTGGCAAAATGGTGTTGCTTTAGAAGTACTTTTCATTGAGAAATGGTTATATAATTATCACTTGTTTTTTTTTGATTAGCAAATCAGAAGTTCATTAAAAAAAAGGCAAAAAATCACATAGCATACAGGTGGTATACAAGACGGCTAAGGCCTCTAAAACAAAAAAACCAAGAGAGACTCACCATCCCTTAAGTGGATTATCACTTGTTGAGAGCATGTAAAGATGAATTAAAGATTGTAGCTACCCAAGTGATACTGTTATCTTGTACTCTGGGGTAATATTGTCAATGGGTTGATGCATTATTTGGGAACCATGTACTTATTATCTGAACCACACTTATGCAGGCATCTTGGGAATTGATATGCATAGACCCAAAAAAATGGTGTTTTTTCATAAATATTGCTATGAGTTGCTGAGAAATGGTTATATAGTTAGAGCATGTGAAGATGAATTAGAGGTTGTAGCTTCCCTAAGTGGTGCTACTGTCCCACACTTTTCGGAAAAATTCTCAATGCTTTGATGCTCTACTTGGGATAACATTTTTTTGTTTCATAAATTAATACACCATGTGATGCAGAATTGGCAGAATAGGAAAAAAGAAAAAGAAAGAGTTTGAATTGGATTAGGGAACAGGGAGGGGGGAAAATAGGGAGAAAAAGTAGAAAATAAGAGGAAAAGTAGACAACTACCAGTGTTTTATTATTCAGCAAAGTTAACCTTTATATAGACAATGTAGAGCATGTCTAGATAAAACAAATAAACTAAAATTGTAAAATAAATTTGGTAGTGAAAATATATGTGATAATCTTAACTAAAAGATAAGTTCCCTTTGCCTACATTCATGACAAGGGTGAGAAGGGCATGTTTGACATGTATTGTTCTACATCAATCTTCCCTCCCTAAAAGGAACTCAACTCTAATGAGTGATGACTATATAATGCTTTGAAAGATTAGGGTCAAGATGTCACAGCTCCATGTCATAACCCAAGTTGCATTGACATCTAGGCAATTACACCATTTGACAAGATAAAGGATGATGACCACCATGAGAGAATTTAATGATCTCATTTTCAAGTATTCCCTTAATTTTCTCTATTATCTCAGTGGAAATGGTGAAGATCTAGGAATTGGTAGAGCTATGGCCACACTTGTAGAAATATTAGCCAAAACAATTAGAGATTGAAAGTTGCCTTGATAAGAAAGCAAGTCATCCACATTAAAAACTGAATTAATGTTTATGTCAGTAGGTAAATCAAGTAGATAAGTGTTAGGTCCCAAATGACAGAATATGAAAAGGTCTAGTGGGTGTATCATGGAGTTTCTTGTAGGAGTTTTTAGTGTAATGCTTAGGGCACAAAGAGCATGGAGTTTCTTTGAGGAGTTTTTGGAGTAATGCTTAGGTGGAAGAGAACCAAGACATACTCACCTTCATTATATCCTTCATTCCTATGGTGTACATTGGCTACTTGTTTGTACTTTTCATTACTTAAACACAATTTTTTCTCTTTATGTTAGAATGCAAATCATGGATGTTTTGAGAAAATGATTCAATGGACTAGATGAGTGAGAAGCAAAGGGAAAGGGAATAAGTTTGTGGGTTGTTGGGGGTAAGCCCATGAAACAATTTTAAAAGGAGATTTGCATGTAGATTTATTAAATGAATTTTTGTATGAAAGTGTTGCTCTGGTTAGTAGGAGATCCCAATTACCAATTTTTTTGCTCACTAGGCATCTAATTAAGTCACTTACACTATAGTTATCGACCTTAGTTTCACTATCAATTTATGCGTGAAATGTTGAAGAAAACTTTATAATAGTTTAAAAAAGTTTCCATTATGTTTTTTGGAAGTTACTAACAAATTTAGTGTCTTGGTTAGACATTGTGAAAGTGGGTATAGTCCATGAAGTTGGACAACATCCTTAGAAAAGAATTGACCAAATGGGAGGCATGAGTTGTTTTCTTATAATCTATGAAATGAGTCATCTTGAAGGACCGATCTACTACCACTAAGATAAAGTCATGTCCTTGGGCTATTTTAGGCACTCTAGGATCAAAATCCATGCTAAGATCACGACATGGTGTGTCATGTGTGTAGCACTGGGGAAGGTGTGTACAAACTTGTGTTTTGCTTTCTAGCTTTGGTTAATTGACAAGTTCTACATTGGGACACATCATAACAACATCAACTTTTGAGGATGGCTAATAGATACTATCTTTGACCATTGAAATAGTTTTGTCCCTTCTAAAATGACTTGGGTGCCATAAGAGGTCTTTGGAATGACACTTGGTGCTTAGGAGGAGATTTTAATATGGTCAGATTCCTCGAGGAAAGGAGAAGTGTTCTTCGAAGATCATGGAGGACCTGAGTTTGAGGGATCTTCCACTAGTAGGAGGGCCATTCACTAAGATTGGTGGTTAGAATTTTCAATCTTCTTCAAGGCTAGACCATTTCTTAGTGTCAAATGATTGAGAGAGGATCATTTTTCTGGTTTAATCTAGAATGTTTTACTTAAACTTATTTCAAAGCTTTCCCCTATAATTCTAGATGGTGTTGAGTTGAGGAAGGGAAAAACACCTTTTAGATTTGAAAACATGTGGCTTAAATCAAAAGGCTTCAAAGATCTTGTGAAGAGCTAATGGGTGAGTTATAATGTGAGTGGCTTGTATAGTCATATTTACGGCAAAGTTAAAGGCCCTCAAACATGACTTAAAAGTTTGGAATAAAGAGGTCCTTGGGAATGTCACAATCAGAAAACTGGAGGCCCTAAACCAAATAAGCTTTTGGGACTCAAAAGAGAGAGAAACTACCTTATTTGTGGAAGAAGTTGATGCTAAAAGGTTAGCGGTGGCTGAGTTTAGCAAGTGGGCCTTGTTAGAAGAATTAATGTGGAGACGTAAACCAAAGGAAATTTGGTCAAATCTAAAGTGATGGATTTCATTAAGGAATTTTTTAATGTTCGCTCCTTTGAGCAAAGTTTGAATGCTATGTTCTTGTTTTGATACCTAAGTTAGGTGCAGCAAAGGGCTTGAAAGATTTCAAACTGATTAGCATAGTTGGGGTGTTGTACAAGTTATTGGCTGAAGCCTTGGCGAATAGGTTAAAAAAGATGGTGTGTAAAATGGTTTCAATTACCAGCATGCTCTTGTGGAGGGTAAACAAATTCTTGATGTAGTCCTAATTCCTAATGAGACTCTAAACCCAAAGTTAAAGAGGTTCAATGGGGGGGATTTGGGGGGGGGTTCATTTTCTAGTTGGACATTGAAAAGGCGCATCGATGACCATGTAAATTGGGACTTCTTGTTAGTGGTTTTAGATAGTGTGAGCTTTGGTCAAAAGTAGGTGAGATGGATCAAATGGTGCATTTCTATTACTAAATTCTCCATTCTAGTGTCTTTTCTAGTTTCTTTAAGAGCCCAAGGGGTTTGAGGCAAGGAGGTCATTTCTCCTCTAACCTTTTTATTTTGGTAATGGGTGCTCTTGGCCAAATTGTGAGAAGAGCTAGAGGCCTTCATCTTAGGCTTCAAGGATGGAGGTGTCCCATTTGTTGGTTGCCTATGATTCCATAGTTTTCTGCTATGCTAATCAAAACCATTTAAAGCATTTAAATTAGGCCTTCATGTGGTTTTAGAGGCAATATTCAACTTTAAAAAAAAAAATATGGAGAAAAGTGAGTTGATTCCAATAGTGGAGAAGAACTTTAGAGAATATGAAGGGTCTTGTTTGGGTGTTGGATTGCAAGGTTGGGAAGCTTTCCACTGTATATTTCAACCTCCCTTTAGGAACCCCCCTCTAATTAGTGAGGGCATACCAATTAGTGGAGAAGAAATTTAGAGAATCTCTAATCGTTGAAGAGGCAATACCTTTCAAAAGTGGGGAGATTACCTCGAACAAAGGTATGTTTTCAAACCTGTCAATTTATTTCATGTCTCTTTTTGCTATTCCATGAAAGATGAGCTAGTGGTTGGAGCATATTCAAAGGGATTTCCTATAGGTTAAGGAGATGCTTGGCAAAAAGCCTCATCTGGTGTTAACTAGTTTACTATCTGTTTAGACAAGTAGAGGGGTGGTCTTGAAATTAGGAATCTGCATATCCTTAACAAGGCTCTATTTGGCAAATGGATCTAGAGATTTGGTATTGAAATTAGGGCGGCTGCAACTTGGGTGGGTTGGTCGGATTGATAGCTGACCTAAGCTTAACCCAAATTACAAAATAATCAACTTGAGCCTAACCTAACCCGACCTCCAATTAGAGGCACTTAACCCAAACCTAACCCAACCTCATTTTTCTAAACTTGGGTTGAGTTTGGGTCGGTCAAGTTAGACTCGAGTTGGTCAAGCTGATTGGGGAAGGTTGTTAATGCTTGATTAGCTAAGGAGGGGTTTGAGTATATTGAATGGATGCTACTGGTGTAAAGGGCAAGAAGAGTCGGTTGATCATATGCTTCTTCATTGTTCCATAACAAGAGTCTTGTGGCAGCTGGTTTTTCTCCCTGTTTGGTGTGACTTAGGTGTTGTACTCCTTTGTAAGAGGAATCCTTTTAAGGGAAAAAAACATAAGAAAGTGTGAGGAGCTGCTCCTTTATGCCTTTTTGGATGCTATGGATGGAAAGAAATGGACAAGCTTTTAAAGATGCAGAATAGCTGGAGCAAGCAATCAAATCCTTTTTATACGTATTTTTTTGGATTGGGTTAGTGTACATAGATAATACCTCTATGATCATGATAGATTTTGTAGATTGATTGAGTTCCAACTAATGAGTGAGGATTGTTTTTTGTTGGATTTCTTTCTTTTTGTTTGCCTAATGAACATTTTGTATATATTGTGTGTAATTTGATGCACCATTTTTTTGGGTGCTATTAATATATGTCCTTGTTTTGCCTATCAAAAAAATTAACTTTCTTAGGGTTTGCTGCTATTCCCTGTGCAAATATGTAAATCCTAAAAATTTGATTTACAATTGTTGGGAAAAAAAAAACATTTCTTAAAGTTCTTGTTGGAATCTAACAATTGTTTTTAATTTCTTGGAGTTTATTTAATTTATTCCTGCTTTTGTGTATTTTTTAAAATTAGTTTTTTTTTTTTTTTTTTGATAAGTAAACAAGGAATTCATTAAAAAGGCTAAACGCCACAAAGCATACAGGGAGTATACAAGCTGGCTACAGCCCAAAAAAGAAAAGGACCAGAAAGAACTACCTCCCCTCAAGTGGAAGCTATCCACTCCAAGATATTTTTTTAAATTAGTTGACCATGTAAATTAGGGAAGTTGTAATTGAGAGGCTTTGTGGGAAGAATTTTTGAAGTATGTCAGTTGTCTTATTTAGTTTCGATCTATTGTATAACTCTGAAAATTGTATATTATTTATACTGTTTTTTTTTTTTTTTATGAGAGCATAGGAAGATTCCTTATTTTCTAACCATTCCATATATAATTTATCTACTATTGAGGTCCAAAAAGTTTGACATATAACTTTATTTTATTGAGATCCAAAATACCTACCTAGTGATAATCCAAATGCTCTTCCTTTGTTTGGCCCAAAGATTAGGATGTTATCAAAATAGACCACCAGGAATTTCCTAATACAATGGTGTAAAGACCTGGGACATGACTATGATGTATGCACTTATAAAGACGGTCCTTCGACCTTATTTGATTTCATTGATTGGGTGGGTTCCCATTGAGGGAGGGATTGTTTTTTGTATTTCCTTTTGGATGGTTGTTTGTTTCAATTGTTAGGGGGTGAATGTTTCCTTTTCTTTCTTGCATATCTTGGGTTGCTACTTTAGCGCCTTTTCATAATACAATACTTTTCCTTACAAAAAAAAATGATGAATGCGGTTGGTCTGTTGGACAATTCATTGTGCATTACCAATTATTCATATTGTTTGGATCTTAAACTCAATTTTTTATTCATCTCCTAGTTTAATGATAATTTGGTGGTAAGCACTATGTAAGTCAATCTTAGAGAACCTCTAAGCACTGGCCAACAAATGGAGCATATTGTCTAAAATGGTTTTGGGGAACATATATTTGATAGTGATCTTTTTAATGGTTCTATTATTCACATACATTTTCCAAGGGCCATCTTTCTTAAGGGTCAATAAGGTAGGTATAATACATAAGCTAAGGCTATGCTTGATCCATGCTTTTCTAAGAGTTCCTCTACCTACAGTAGGCAAGGTTGGAAGTTGGGAACCTAGGATAAGGTTGATGGCATGCTAGATGCCCTTAATTGATGGCAATTCATTAGGAAGCTCTTTGGGAGTGATGTCTTGAAATTCACAAAGTAAAGTGCTAACTTCTGAAGGCTAATCTCTTTCTAGATCCAAAAATACTTAACCACTAAAAGCAAGTATTTCACCTAATTATCTATTCTCATGTATCAACTTGTTATGGTTGAGGAGATATACGGTTTTTTGGTGAGTGTCCTTAGGTGCCTTTGTTGTGGTTTGCAATCTCTTGGATGAGCTTTATCAACCTGAGAAGATGATTTTGATTTAGACTTGTGTACCCTTTTTGATGGTTTTGTGGATGTAAGGAGTATGGACTTACCCTTAAAATTCATAATGGATGACATCAAGATCATATAGCTAGGGACATCCTACTAGCGTATGGATTATGTCCATAGGTAGCTCATCACATTATATATTGTGAGGAGAAGCATGTACCTTGGTAGGTACCAAACATCTTCTAGATATTGGTAAAGAAGTCTTGTCTACCCATACTACCCTTCATGACTATGGGCGTGGATCAATTTGTAAATTCATTGTCTCTCACTTCATATATCGTGAGAATAAGCACCTACCTTAGTAGGGACCAGACATGACCTAGATGCAATTAAGGAAGTCTTGTCCACCCATGCTACCCTTTATGATTATGGTTGTGGATCAATTTGTAAATTCATTCTAGACACAATTGCATTAGAGACCACATTCATTGAACTACCCCAATGAATAACTATCTTAAACCCTTTATGTCCCCACGTGGAGTTAGTGTAAAAGATAGAAGTACACTTCCTTTCATCATCACTTGAAAGGGTAGATTAGATACACCTCATCACATTGATATGGGGTTCGAGTTGTCACCTGTGTTAGTATCTAACTTCTTCCCTTGAATTTGATGGACTTTTCAAGGACCCATTGGATATTGTCCTCTTCCTTGCAAGCACCTTTTGACTGATGTATAATGACCAGATTGTGATGAAGGTCATGTGATGCAAAGTTACCCTCACCTCGACAATGGTGGCAATCAATGGCATTCCCACTCTTAGAGTAACTACAAGATCTCCTTGCCCTTGCTTACTCTTGATGTGATTGGTAACCATTCTTAGAGATAGTTGGACTGGATTGGGCGCTACTTTCAAATCCATCTTAGGAAAAAGTCCTATACTATGAGGATTTCCTTGGTTTTTTCTACCTCTAAGGCCTTGTGATAGGCCACTTCTAAGGTTTTAGGAGAATGTGGATTCACTTCACTTCTAATTTGTGGTCTCAAATCATTATGAACCTAGTGGTTGAATTGAGGCCTCCTCATAACATCACATGTCAACATTAGTTCCTTAAATTTTGCTAAGTAGTCAACGATACTAAAGATTTATTTATTTATTTTGATAAGTGAAGATACTAGAGATTTATTGTTTCAAGTTTAGCCATTGATGTATTAGATCTCTCCACTAGGCACTAGTGAATCTTCTCTCATTATGTGCTATAACATGTGATCCTCGAAATTGCTCTCGAGTGTGTGTAATAGGCCAAGGTGTGTGCCTAGAGTAAATTATCCTAATATGGGAGTGGTAAGTTCCTCCTCCCTAGGTTTGCTTGTTGGGTGCTTTCCTAAAATGAGAAACACTTGAGATAATTATTTTAATGGATAAATAGAGATAAATTAAAAATGTCTAACAAAAGGGAGTGTAGCCTAAGTACACACAGTGCATACAAACAATGCACCAAAGAACAAAACAATCCATGTCTATGCTAGCTAACCCCCAAACTATTAACAAAGTCCAACATGGACAAAAAGGATCTTAAAACTACCACTAGCCACAAAAAACAAGGTCTTAAAAAGCATTTCCTTCATTTTCAAGCATTATCACATCACCTCTTTAAACTTCTCATGTTTTGCTTTTTCCAAGTAATCCAAGAGATAACTAGTGGGGTTAACTCCCACACATCTTTGCACTTAGCACCCCAAATGGTCCACATGAATTAAGTACGATATTCTTAATTGAATAGGGAAGGATAAAAAGGGCACCTACCAAAGAACACATCAAAGTCTATAAAACAATGGTCGAATTCAATGGATGAGGATGTGATTGGGTGACTCATTTTTTTTCTTTGTCAATAGGTATTCAAAGGCAATACCTATTGACCAAACTCCATCCTCATTCCATAAGATGGTCAATAGTGAGTATTCTTTTGAATCTCTTCCTAGAAGCTTTCTTGACCAAAAGACTAACCTTGGAGGGTGCTCTTGCATTCCAAATTAACTTAGCATGGAAAATGGGGACTACATCGAGCATAATAAGTAGTAGGATCTAAATGAAAAGGAGCCCTTGCTAATTCTCCAAACCAACTTATCCTACACATCACTTGAGATGGAGAAAGAAAAGCAAGGACTGGATTGCATTCACCATCCTATCTAACAAGGAGAAACAATTGAGATAACTATTCTTGAACTTTAGTTATTTTGGAGAAGAGTTGGCTTATTTCAGTTTGTGGGTGACTAAGCTTAGCATCAAAAGGGTCACTTTTGGTCATGGTGCTTGGCAAAAGGATGATGATATAAAGGGTAAAATTATGTCAAGTTAAATTGAGCCAAAATATTGCTAATTTCCATAACTAAAATAAAAAATAAAATGAAAATAAAATTATGTCAAGTAAATTTGAAGGCAACATGATGCATGTAAGGAATTGGTCTAAGGTTTGTAACGATCAAAAGTTTGAAGGTTTGGGCATTAGAAGATTAGAGGTTCTCAATAGGGCTTTTCTTGACCTAGGGACAACAATGGGTTGTGTTGTGTCATGTTAAAATAAGAAA
This sequence comes from Vitis riparia, assembly GCF_004353265.1. NCBI lineage: Eukaryota > Viridiplantae > Streptophyta > Magnoliopsida > Vitales > Vitaceae > Vitis > Vitis riparia. Next base: position 18,497,385 of record NC_048431.1, read on the forward strand.
TAGTGAAAATTTACTCAACTTGAATACAACCTGTTTAATAATTATGTTAGAATGACATGATACAAACATGACCCTTTTATTACATGGGTAACACAACATGACCAGTTTAATGAATGAGTTAAGTGGACTGTGTATGAATTAATCCAAATAAAGCATTGACATGATTCTAACCATTTTAACCATTTTAAAATTTATAAATGTGTTATTTTAAGATACTTTTTAGTTATTTTAACTTTTATGTTTTCATTTTTTTAAAATCTTAATTAATTTAATTATATAGTTTTAATTATAGTGTGTTTATAATATAAAAAACAAATTTAAAATTTAAGTGTGCACTTGTTTATAATTTTATTTAATGTTTTAATTATAATATATTTTAAATCTTTAGAATGAAATATATAAAATATTTCTTATGTAGTTATTTAATTTTTTAACTATATGATATTTATAATTAAAAAAAATATTATAATTTTTTTATAATTTTTAAATATATAAAATTAATAAATTTATATGGGTTAAATGAGTCATAAATGGATTAGGTCATGAATGGGTCATTGTGATACAATTAAGTAAACAAGTCATTTTGACACAATTAAATAAATGGGTTAAATGGGTTGAGTAGTCAAATCTTAATATTTTCCGTTTATTAAACAGGTTATATGGGTTGACATAATTATGATACAAACACGATTATACATAACATGAACCTGCTAGAATTTGTGTTGTTTTTGAGTCATGTTATTGTGTCATGCCAAAATTGCCACCCTTAACTTCACAGATGGTTGTGAAGGTTTGTCCTTGAGCGAGAGAGCTTGTGGAGGAAGATTATTAATGGGAAGTCTCGGGGAATATGAACGGGGGTGGAATTTTAGTGAGGTGGAGGCTTTTGTTGTGAGTCTATAGAAAGAAATTAGAAAAGGTTGGGACAAATTCGGCCGTAAGATAGCCACTCGGGTAAAAATGCTAGACAAACAATATTTTGGTGGGAGGGATGGGTGGACAAACAAAATTCTGGTGGGACGGTTGGACAAACAATATTTTTTGTTTTATTTTTTACTTAGATTTCTTGTATACATAGGGTGCATCCCCTTTTCTTGGTGCTCTTTTAATACATTGTTCTATTTGTTTATAAAAAAGAGGAAAAAAGAAGAAGAAAGAAGTGTATCTCATTCATGTGTGGGTGGCAAACGTAGTGGTAAGCAAATAGCTTGGAACCATTTTTTTCTTATTCCTTCTTCATTGTTTTTTTTTGATAGGAAACGACAAAGGAATATATTGATAAAAAGGAAGTACAAGAGAAGGATGAGGAATCCTCCTACCAAAGAAAAACAAGACTACAAGTAATCAAATATAAGAAAATACAAAGAAAAAACAAGCAAACACTCTAGTTAGATCAACCCATTGGAATTACACACCGCTAACCAATCAAGTTGTAACACATTAAGAGGTATCCCCTTAAAAAACTTAGAACAAAAAGCCCAAAGAGAAGCTAGAAAACGAATAGAATCCCAAAGATACTCTGAATTCATTGCTTTATTCCTTCTTCATTGTGACAAGGCGAGATTATTATAGTAGCTGATGTTCCCCATTTTTGGTGTATAGTGGGTTATTTTTGATTCAGTTAGGGAAACCCTCCTAGGGTGGCATGGGTCTTTTATAGAGAAAAGACGAATAAGGCTTAGAGAGCTGGTTCTACTTGCAATTTCTGGATGATATGGAAGGAAAGAAATAAGAGATTTTTTGATAGTGAGGAATTGTCTAATCAAAGGCTAAAAAGTTTATTCCTAAACAATTTCTCTGTGGTTTAGGGTGTATATAAGTGGTGGCTATATGCATTTGATTAATTTCATAGTGGTTGGGTATTGGATGAGGGAGGAAGTATTTTTTTTGTACCCTCTTTTCTGCTTTCTGCTTTTTTTTTTTTACTTGTATACGACCTACATGCTTTTGTGTATTTTTTGCGCCTTTATTAGTACAATCTCTTATCAAAATATTTTTTTTATTCCTTTTTTTTTTTTTTCAAAAGTTTAGTTTAGGGACCTATGTCATTTCTTAAACTGCCAGTAGACATGAAATATTTGATTGTGCCAGGTCTAATGAAAGGTCTATGTACCTGAACCATAGACAAATTCAAAGTATGCTATGTGTCTTCAAGCATGTTTATGATCAGCCCAGTTCTTGTCCTCCTTCACTTCTGCAATTAGGCTTCTCCTTCTCCTTCTTCTTTTGGAAAAAAAAAAGCTAAACCCAATCAGAACTAAAGGATTAATATCTGGTTAGTGGTGCAATGAGTATAAAAGTTTGATGAATAAAATGAAAAAAATAAAACTGGGATGGTGAATTGAAAAGAAAATTGAAATAAAAAGTTGATATTTGAATTTTGTTTGGGCTGAAATTCTTGGATACCAAACCGATGCAGGATGGGCAGGATATGTATATATATGAAACAGATATTGGAATTAGGTTAGAGAATGAAGGGAGGAAAAAAGGGAGAAAAGTAGAAAGAGGAAAAATAGGAAGCAACCAATGAGTTTAATGAATCTTCAGATCTGATTTATTATTCATTGAGATGGCCTTTATATAGGCAGTCCAGAGCACATCTGGATTAAACAAATCAACCAAAATTAAAATAAATTTGAACACCTTGATAAATTTAGAACATAATAATACTAAAAAATAAACCCTGATGAATTTGTTGGTTGCTTTGATTGAATTTTTAGAGGTTAGAAAATAACAAGGAGGATTTTGCACATACATTTAGAGGGCAGAGAATTACTTAGAAATAGTATTCAAAGTAGCCTGTGTTTTTCTGTATATGGCATGCTCAGGTTGTGCTTTTTTTTTTTTTTTGATAGATAAACATCAGAATATATTAATGAAGGCTGAAAAGCCGCATGTATACAGGTAGTATACTCAAAAGCCCAAGAAGAAAGGCTGCCACAACCTCACACACCCTCAAGTGACCGCAAGCCACTCTAAAAAGCCTAAAAGAGAATATGAATCCTCACCAATGTACACCCTCGCCCAACTCCACAAGTTACATACAAAAAAATTCTTGAATTTTTGAATATCTAAAGACCCTCCCCTAAAAGCTAACCGGTTCCTTTCCTTCCACACCGTCCAAAATATACACAACGGAATGGAATTCCATGTATTTTTTCTTTTTTTTCCCACAAAAGAACCCCTCCAACTAAGAAGCACATCTATAACTGAATTTGGGAACACCCACTGGACTCCAAAAATAGCGAGTGCAATCTCCCAAAGAGATTTAACCACTGTACAGTGAACTAGAATATGATCCGCATTTTCCTCTTCGCATCCGCACAAAAAACACCGATTAGGGAGCTGCCACCCCCTTCTTTGAAGCTTATCCAAGGTGAGGATCTTCCCCCACGAAGCTTCCCAAGCAAAAAAAGACACTTTTGTTGGAACCTTATCCAACCAAATGCGTCTGTTCGGGAAGGCATAGGTTGAGGACCCCACCAACAATTTGTAGGCCCCCTTAGCCCCAAAAACACCATTGCCTTCCCCTTTCCATCTCATTGTATCATCCTCAGTAGAAGTTCTGAAATCCCTCAGCAGAGTCAACATATTTCCTATCTGGTCCAGCTCCCAATCGTTGAAGTCTCTAATCAATCTCAGATTCCAACTTCCTTGACCCATGCTCGAGTCCCACACTTCACTTACTTTGGCATTCCTATTCCCTGCCAAGGTAAAAAGCTGAGGGAAGGTTTGAGAAAGCGCCTCATTACCACACCACTTATCCGTCCAGAATAGCACTTTGGTCCCCTTTCCTACCTTAAAATCAATGCTCTCCCAACACCAATCAGCTTCCTTCATGATCTCCTTCCACAATCCCACTCCGTGAGGCCCACCAGCTTCCTTTGTCTTCCACCCACATCCCTCTTGGCCATACTTTACCCCTATCACCATTTTCCACAGGTTCTCTTTCTCATAAGCATATCTCCACACCCATTTGCCCAACAAGGCTCTATTCAGAAAATTAATCTTTCGGATGCCTAAACCTCCCTCCTCCTTAGGTCTACACACCACCTTCCACTTAATTAGGTGAGCTTTCCTCTCCAAGCTACCTCCCCCCCAAAGGAAGTCTCTTTGGATTTTCTCAATCCTTTTTGAAACGGACCTAGGGATGCGGATAAGGGAAAGAAAATAGGTGGGTATGCTGGCCAAAGTACTCTTGATAAGAGTAATTCTACCTCCCTTCGAAATGTATTGTCTTTTCCACTGGGCTAATCTTCTTCTCATTCTTTCTTCCACCCCGTCCCAAGAAGAAGCGGTTTTATGATGAGCTCCAAGGGGCAGCCCCAAATAGACAGTGGGTAAGGCCCCCATTCTGCATCCTAGTTCAGCCGCCAACTCCTCCAACTCATCCACTTGCCCCACGGGAATTAGGGCACTCTTAGCCAGATTAATTCTAAGTCCCGAGGCCGCCTCAAACCATGCCAATATCCAACTTAGGTTGGTTACTTGCTCTCTTTCAGCTTTGCAGAAGATGATTGTGTCGTCCGCATAAAGAAGATGTGAAACAGGTTGTGCTTTATACAAAAGATCCCTAAGTTGGATGCAACATTGTATATAATGGTTATAATGAGGCAAGCAGGAGACTGTTTGGTTGATTTATGTTGATGTTTCCCCTAATCCTGTGATCCTATATATAAAAGAACTAATCTTGTGTCCCATAAGTACATTTACTTAATTTCCTTGATCCTACCTACAGTAGAAATATCCCGTTTACACTTTCTTTAATCCTGCGAGCTCTGTCACTGCTACTACTTTGAATTCTGGCACTTTATCAGCTCATCTTTTGGCATGCTTTTAAATTTCAAATGTTTTTCCCATGCATAACTGATATTTTCATTACTATTACTACTGCTGCTAGTATTACTAGTTTTCAATTTTGGCACTTTATTAGCTCATCTTGTGGCAGGGATTTGGAATATTTGGAGTGTGTCTCCCAATGCAGGCTGTTATTTTTGCTACTACTACTACTACTACTATGCAATTTTGGCACTTTATTAGCTCATCTTGTGGCAGGGCTTTGGAAGATTCGGACTTGTCTCCTCCATGCATGGCTGAAGTTTTTAGATGCATGGGAAAAGCCGCTCGTGCTGCTCTGTGTGCTATTGCAAGATATCTTCGTTTGCGAAGCGAGTAAGAATAGTGATGGTGGAATTTTGTTTGGATTTCATTTTTCTTTTCAATTGTTTTTACTTTTAAAATGTATATCATGCAGTGTTTTCAATCCTCTGCTTGATGATACCCCATTGCCTATTAATGAGGCATCCTCATCAGTGCTTGTTGCAACCTACTCTCATGGGTCCTTGCAAAATGGCAAAGGAGCCATTGGGGGAGGGAAGCCAGCTATGAATGGTGAAGTTGAGAAGGGTTTGCTGACATTGATTTCTTCGGATAATCCTGGTCTTCAGGTATCTCTCTATCTTTCAAATGACAAATCCAACATAAATTAGGTGTAATTTTTTTGTCAGGGGATGATTGGTTATTCTTATTCAAGTTGTTGGCTTCAAATGCTTGTATCAAATTTTGGAATTGTACTCCTTTACCCTGGAAATTATTGTCATTGCACCTCTGTTGTTTTGATTATGTGTTCCTTAAAATCATTTTTATCAGTTGTTTTCTTCCCTAGGTTTGTGACCCCAATGGTCGTTGGTACCTGGCAGATGGTGGGTCAGCTCCTGGGGATCTTTTGCTGCTTACTGGGAAGGCGCTTAGCCATGCTACTGCTGGCCTTCGTCCTGCTGCCACCTATAGAGCTGCTTCTGATTACACTTCAGGCACTGCTAGTGGAAGGTATAAATTTGTTTGTTTGTTCTCTTTTTTATTTTGTTTTATTTTATCTTTGGTTTGTTTTTATGTATGTATTTGTTTATTCATTTATGTTTTAAATTTCTCTTGTTTTAAATATGTAATATATATGGTGTTGAGGCAAATTTTAGTGCCACTTTCCAATAAATTTCCAAGGATTCCATGTTGATGCAGTCTTTCTAATAGGCTGGCTCTGTGCTTGTAGGACATCACTAGCATTTAGGCTCATGCCGCAGGGCAATGCTATATTAGATTGTTCTCCAATTGCTGCTGCTGGTCATGTAATTCCACAGAGCTATGTACCAATCTCTGTAAGCCAATTTATGGATGACCTTTCTGCTGAGGAAGATGGACTGTGCAACCCTTCCGATAGCACTTATGTAAGTTTTATTGTCAGTTTGCTTGAGCAGTAACACAGTAAAGTAAACAATAAACAATAAAATAAAAGAGACAATAGCCTGGAGAAGTTATTAGTAAGTGTAACACTCTCTAGTTTGTAGTTCATTGTCTTCTCTTTCCTTTCTGATCTTGATAGCTTCATTGAAGAGATATGACAAATTCATTTTAAAACTAGTTTTGAGCTACCTAATTTTAACTAGTTTTTCAATCATCAAGATAGGTGCTGTTGTTATAGGATTCCTAAGAAAGTTATTTTATATAAGATTTTGGAATCCATGCTATATCATTTATTGACTTTCAGGTTTTGAATTTTTGATTTATGTCTGATTTGAACTTGCATTATTCTCTGATACATAATGATGGTAATTCATCTAAGATTCAGCCCAATATGAGGAATTCTTTCCACCATTATTTATGCACCATCTATCATCTCCTATGTATTTTCTATGATCTATTTTTTTTTTCGAAACAATCGAGTCATTGGATTTTTTTTGTCAGTTCTAGAAAGGTCATCATTCTTAACATACTCTCTCATAATGCTTACCCATACACTAGTCAAATCTTCTAGCCATTTTTTCTGATAATGGTAATATTGACATCAATATGACATTGTTTGCTTTGTTCTTTCACATCTTGAGTTGCACTTTGAAAACATGCACCTTGACTAAATTTTTTGTCTTGGGCCTTGTATTCACAGGTAGCTCGAAATAATTTTAATAGGGAACCATCATTAAGAAGTGTGCTGTCGGATCCCTTATCGTAAGTTTTTGAATTTTCTATGCTAGCAATTACATCTCACTTTGTTTTTTGGTTAAGAATTGAATAAAAATAAATCTTGTAATTCCAATTATTTTTTGTCTAGCAAGAGAGAAAATTTGGCAAATTTTTTGTTATTGAAGACAACAATTCATTGATAACGAATTAAAGGTGCAAAAAGTGTAAGCTCACCTTCATGAAAAAGTTACAGAACAGTACAGCACAATAAAAGATAGCAGTAAGCAAATAAAAGCCTTGATCACCCAACAAAGGGTCCTAAAAAGAGTACATCTCAAGGTGGCATGAAATTTCCTACAAAAGTCTCTAGTGATGAAGTATCTATTAACGAATTATTCCTTATCTGGTTAATTAATCAAGGAATCCAAGTTTCTCAACAATCCATGCTTGCAACTTCAGTGAAGCATGTGCCAATGTGTCATGGAGCACCAGGCGCACTAATTTTTTGTTTTGTTTACAGAGCAAGTATGACAACTCTGCAGAAAGTATGTAACGTTTTGTTGCATCTAAGCTGAAAATAACTTTCTTCTACTATCACTCATATTGGACTGGTCAGAATGACCTGCTAGAGCCTGCAATGCAGGATAAAAGGAAAACTAAATTGTTGCCTTTCTTCTCCTGTATAACTAACAACCTGCTTGGGTCTTGAGGGGGATGGATTGCTAACCTCCTATGGGTTAGTTAACTTGGTTCTCTTTTATTGGGAAAGAATCCTAAATGAGCACACCAGATTGATGTAGTTGGGACTCTCAAAAAGAAGAAACTAAGTTAGACTAATATGAAGGTGACAACTAAAATGTTTTCAATGGAAAGGATTAAAAGACATTGCATGGAACCATGTAAGAAGCTTTACAAAAGAGCATAGAATGTATTCTTGTTTTCAAAACTAATGATGAATTCCACTTTTCCTCAAAGGGAATTCCTCCAATTTTAAGCTGGAGTTAAGATTGGAGATCTCAAAATGCTCAAAAGTAATGCTCAAGAATCCTACATCCAGATTCTAGACAATCCCTTGATATAGTATGGATGACTGAAGAAATTTATTCAATGACAATAAAATATGAACTGACAAAAGTCCCTTGCTTATATTTGTTTTTGTTTTGTTTTGTTTTGTTTTTATTTTGTTTTTGTTGTTTTTTTTCTTTTTTTAAATCACAACTAAAGAAAAATGAAATAAGAGATTAAGGAGGAGATGAGGAGAGAGAAATGATGAGAGAGATTAAGTAGAGACAAGAAAATCAATGGTTTGTTTGCCTTTTGGAATGTTGAACTGCCTTTACCAACAACACCTATGCTCAATAAGAGAGAGGACAAAGACATAGGGTAATACCCAGTCTAGTTATAAAAAACCTTCAAAGTATGTCTTGTTCTTCTTATAATTTGGTAAATGGATGCTGTAAAGTTTCTGTTCTTTGCTGGGCTTAAGTAGAGTTTACTAAAACTAGGAAAGACCTGAAAAACCTAAATAGTTAATAAGGAGAGAAAAAAAAGCCATGTGCACCATTGCTGTAGGAATGCACACCAGATCTCCTTAAGGAAAATTTTGGGTTGAAATTTGTATTTTATGACTCTTTTCAAGGTGAATAAATGGTTTTCCAGTGATATTTATGTGATCCACTTGCAGCTTAAGAATATGGGTTAATGAAGAGAAAGAGGGACTCGTGATAATGGCCAATCTGAATGGCCAAGTTATGTTTTTACTATGCATTTATATTTAAAAGCTTCAAAGAGATTCAGTAAAAAACTTTTAAATCTTTGCTTCAAAAATTTGATAGGACTTCATTACTTGTTAATTTTTTTTATAGGAAATAACAGAAACTGTATTAATAAAGAAATAGTTATCAGTGTGAGGCATCCTTCAAGCTAAACACAAGGAGGAGGCTAATATTACTTGTTTCATGCTTATGTTAGGTTGTTGAGAGATACTTATTTGATAGAATTAGAATTCAAATAGTAGTTGCAATTTTACTCAAACAAGCCTGCTATGGTATCTGTTTTTTTTTTTTTTTCTCTGATGGTCTAAACACACAGAACCTGCATTTGTATTTCCTATCTAGATGAAAAGAAAATCAAAACCATCGTGTTGATAATGTTAGATATCTTACCTCTAGTGAGTATTTCTCTAAATTTTTCTTGTGAGCAGTTGCCTAATAAGGCTAATAGAATAGAAACTGTATTGTCAGGGTAGCCCAGTTGGTCAGGATGAACACTGGTAAGTGTGATCCTGGTAAATAGCACATGATCCTGGATTCGAATTCTATCACTGATGATACCCTGAATTTATCCAGGGCTGGTTGTTGTGGTGTGGTCAGCACCTCAAGGTTTGGGTCCCCTTGTTGAGTCTTAAGGGCTTGGCCATGGAAAGTTTATCGGTTATCAAAAAAAAGAAAAAGAATAGGATAATACAACAATTTAATCTGTCCTTGAAATATGTTATTAAACATATCCTAAACATTTTTGTCTCAATTTTATGTGGCCATGCTGTATATTACACTAAATTTGAGGATGATTGCTTATTGTCATACTAAAGCTGGTTCTTCTGGCATGAATAATGTCTCCAGTTCTGTTTAGAAGACTGGATTTGGTCCAGTGTTAGTGGCCTGTTTAAGTAGCAAAGATTTGCATTACTGAAGAACTTATGCCTATTTCTTATAATAGAGATCAAATAAATTTATTCAATGACAATGCTCGATTTTGGTTATTGCATGTTACTTCTGTTGATATTATCTCATTGAATGACATGACTGATTTTGGGGTAGTGGAGTGGAATAATTTGCTTTTCTGGACTGTATGTATGGGGAATATTGGTCTAAATGAAAAACACTAGTGGGAGATTGAACCCCCATGTTTTCCTTTGTTCCTTTGCCTGCTTTCTGAATGATGCAAGAAAATAGAACTGTGATGGCTCCGGATCATGTTTGTTGTATGTGGTTTCTTCTGTTTCTTCTTTTGAAGGAAATAGCTAAACTATTTGTGCAAAGCATGAATAAAAAAGGGGTTCTATATTCTCTGCCTTAAAACCGTATAACATGAGAGTTCCTGTCAAAATAGGCCCTAAAGACAAGACTCAGATTTGGTTTTCTAATGTATAGCTTCTTCTCATTGAGGGAACTTATTTTACAGATATCATAATTTATTTTGGATCTTGTGATGGATCTCTGACCAGAGCATTTGACCATTATTCCTGTAGAGGGGAAGATTATTTGGTCACTGTGATCTTGATCTAGGTCTTCAATGATGAAGTTCTCTCTTTATCCAATCTGGCTTATCTTTGTTTATTTATTTATTTTGATAGATAAAAAGGAAGAGATTTTATGGCTTATCTTTGTTTATTGATTATAAGCCTCTGTTCTTTTTGAATTTTCTGTTATTTTATATATAGCATATTGTTCCATATTCATCCTAGAAGACAGATTATATGATTTTCCTCTGGGTTGTATGAGTACCGCTTTTTTTCTTTAGGGGTGCATTTCTTGAAGATGCAATGGTTGTTTCATGCGGGCACACTTTTGGTGGTCTCATGCTGAGAAAGGTCATTGAAATGGTAAGTCAGACCAGTCTCTTAGTCCCTATAAAATTGTTAAATGTGCAACCATGGTGGCATTTGTTGAGATCTATGGAAAAACATGTGTGCTGTAAGTTGATAATCCTGTTTCTGGGTATGAAGGTTGAGTCACTATTTATTCTTTTGGTTGAGATATACAAACTGGTTTTATATGAATTGTTTGTTGAAAAGATCTGCATCTCAATATATTTATGGGTTACATGAATAGTAGACATACTAGAACTTTTTTTCTAGCTGTATGTAGATTTGTTTATTTGACTGATTATCTCATTCACCTTTTGTTTGCTATGCTTAAATTCTGTTGATTAAGATACCAGTGCATGATTAGATATTTTCAACTTCCAAAAATTTGAACAGATGGCTGGGAATAATTGTCTATTGATGTCCTTTCTTAGTGATTCTGATTGCTTTATAACTTACCATAAATTATGCTACGGATTTAAAAGGTCTGGCATCAAGTTTACTAGAGTGTTCATGGATTTGTCATGCAGAAGTTTGGTATTAGAGCTTCAGGGTTTGCCATGATGTTTTCACAATGTGATAGGTCCTATGCCTTATAATTAATGGATAGACAGAGATTATTTTCTTCTCCTGGTCATAGCAGAGATGGATGATTTAATTGATTGAGATACTTGACATAGTACAGCCTCAATCTCAACTACTTGGGGTTGATTAAAAGAGTTGTTTTTTCTATTCAGCTAGTCTAAGTCACGTCCTCTGTTAGATTCCTGGCAATCAGACCATTTCTCCCTTACTCTATCCATGTCTTCTATTGGGGCCAATCCCTTTCTTTAGGTGCCTTCTACTTAAATTTGATGGTAAAAAGAACACCCTTATTAGTTGCTTTTCAGAATTCTTATTCATAAGTGACCAGTGTTTTAAAAACCAGACCGGTCCAACCGTCTCTGGGTTGCACATTGAGCCAGGGATGCCATCAAACCACCATTGAACTAGTCAGTTCGGAAATCAACCTGCTAACTCGACAAACTAGGCTGCCGGTTCAGGCTTGGATCCCTTTTTACCTTATTGGGCCAAAATGGGCTTAGGCATTGTTGTGGGGCTGGGCTTTAGAAGGGCCATTTGATGTTGCTTATAAGAGGGGTTGATGAGCAATATAAAGCCATTTTATTTTCCTATCTCCTTTTGATGTGGGATTGGTGGGAGGGAGAATGAGAAATTTTTTTTGAAACATAAAACCTTGAAGTTTTGAACTGAAGACCTCTAGTTTAAGGGGCATGGATAGCACCACTGTACTACTTGAGTTTTTTTGCACATATTCACACAACAACAAATTATGTAACAATAATGTTTTCAAAATTTTTATAATAATAAAGTTGTAAATAATATAAATAAAATGTGTAGAGCAACGCCTTTATGCCTTTTCTGGACCATTTGGAAAGAGAGAAATAGAAGATCTTTTGAGAATATGGAGCTTTCTGTTCAAAGAATGAAGTTTTTGTTTTTGTGCAGCTTATTATCTTGGACAAACTTATTTATATAACATACCTCTATGTCCTTAGTTGATTTTTATTGATTGGTTGGGGTTGGATTGAGGGAAGGAGTATTTTTGTTTTCCCTATGCTTTTTGGCGCTATTTGACGACTGTTGTATACACTGTGTGTACTTTGGTACACCCTTTTTGGCATTTTTATATAATTTACACTTACCTATCAAAAAGAAAAAAAAAAATAATGTAATAATTTTTATAATTGTAAATAATAAGATATATAACTTTTAATATATATATATATATGGGCCTACTGTGAAGGTGGAGAGAGAAGATTTTTTGAGTGAGTTGGGGGCTATTAGAGGTTTGTGGAATGAGCTGTGGTGTGTTGCAGGAGACTTCAATAGGATAAAATTCCGTTCTGAGTGGAGTAGAGGAGGCCGTATGTCCCCGACAATGAGGAGATTCTAAGAGGTGGTTGAGGAGTTAAAACTAAGGGACTTGCCTCTTCAGGGAGGGCTGTTCACATGGAGTGGAGGTCTTAATATTCGGTTAAAGTCGATAATTGATCGGTTCCTCATTTATGAGGATTGGGAAGCTCATTTTCAGGGGGCCATTCAAGTTGTACTGGTTAAGCCGGTTTCTGATTACTCTCCGATTCTTCTTGATGGGGGAGGGATGAGGAGAGGTCCCACACCCTTTAGATTTGAGAATATATGGTTAAAGGAGGAGGGCTTTAAGGAGGTGTTGAGAAAGTGGTGGGAGGGGATTCAAGTTAGTTGGTCAACCATCTTCATTTTGATTGAAAAATTGAAGGCTTTAAAACCGATTGAGAATTTGGAATAAAGAGGTTTTTGGTCAGATTGATTTTAAGAAGTAGAATGCGTGGAATTTAATGGATTATTGGGATAAGGAAGAGAGGGTTCGCTCTTTGTCGTTGGAAGAAGAAGAGGCTAGGAAGCAGGCAAGATGGATGCATAAGAAGTGGGTTCTTTTAGAAGAAGTGTCATGGAGGCAGAAGTCTAGGGAAATTTGGCTGAAGGAGGGGGATAGAAACCTAAGGTTTTTTCATCAGATGGCTAATGCTCATAGAAGAAGGAATCAACTGTCTAGAGTAAAAGTGAATGGGAGGTGGTTAACTGAGGAAAGTGAAATCAAAGAGGAGGTGAGCAAAGCTTTCCAAGGTCTATTAGCAGATCTTGGTGATTGGAAGCCCGGTATAGATGGGTTGATTTTTGAGAGGCTGGAAGAGTTGGATGTGGAGGGGCTGGAGAAGCCTTTCTTGGAGGAGGAAGTTTTTGGTGCGCTGTCAGGCTTTTGCGGAGAGAAAACGCCTGGCCCTGATGGTTTCTCAATGACATTCTGGTAGTTTTCTTGGGATTTCGTAAAGGAGGAGGTAATGAATTTTTCAGATAGTTCCATGAGACTGGGAATTTTGTTAGAAGTCTGAATGCAACCTTTTTAGTGTTGATTCCTAAGAAAGGAGGGGTTGAGGACTTGAAGGATTTTAGGCCAATTAGCTTGGTGGGAGGGCTGTACAAGTGGTTGGCTAAGGTGCTGGCTAATAGAATGAAAGGTGTGTTAGCTAAGGTGATCTCAACGTCTCAAAATGCTTTTGTGGAGGGGTGACAGATTATGGATGCAGTGCTGATTGCTAATGAGGAAATAGATTCCATTTTGAAAAGCAATAGAGGGGCAATTCTTCGCAAATTAGACATTGAGAAAGCCTATGATAACGTGGACTGGTAGTTTCTTTTAGCGATGTTGGAGAAGATGGGGTTTGGTGAAAGGTGGTGTAGATGGATAAAGTGGTGTTTATCCACCATTAGATTTTCAGTCTTGGTGAATGGAAGCCCTGCTTGTTTTTTCCAGAGCTCAAGGGGCTTAAGGCAAGGAGACCCCTTGTCGCCTTACTTATTCGTAGTTGTGATGGAGGTTTTTAGTTGTTTGCTGAAAAGAGTAGTTGCTGGAGGTTATTTGACGCCTTCTTCAGTTCAGGGAAGAAGGGGTGAAGGGGTCCAAATCTCTCATTTATTGTTTGCTGATGACACGTTGATTTTTTGTGAGGCAAAAGAGGAGTAGTTGACATATTTGTATTGACTGTTAATGTGGTTTGAGGCAATGTTAGGGTTAAGAGCGAATTTGGAAAAAGTGAACTGATTCCAGTTGGTAGAGTTGAGAATGTGGAAGAGTTGGCTGATGAGTTTGGTTATAAGGTGGGAAATTTGCCCTCCACTTACTTAGAAATGCCTTTGGGTGCTCCTTTTAAATCTGCCGTTGCTTGGGATGGAATAGAAGAAAGATTCTGAAAGAGATTGGCTATGTCGAAGCGGTAGTACATCTCAAAAGGAGGGAGGATTACCTTAATTCGAAGTACCTTGTCCAATTTACCAATCTATTTTATGTCTATTTTCCAGCTGCCTAGGGTGGTCAGGATGAGATTGGAACATATTCAAAGAGATTTTCTGTGGGGTGGTGGGGCTCTTGAGCAAAAACCGCACTTAATAAGGTGACCGATTGTATGTGTAGACAAAAGTAGAGGGTTGGGGATTCAGAGTCTTGGATCTTTCAATAGGGCTCTCCTTGGCAAGTGGGTTTGGCGCTTTGCAAACGAAAGAAAGGCCCTTTGGAACCAAGTGATTAGAAGGAAATACGGGGAGGAAAGAGGAGGGAGATCTTGTGAGGCTAGGGAGGCCTATGGAGTTGGGTTGTGGAAAGCTATAAGTAAGATGTAGGAATGGCAACGGGGCGGGTTCGGGACGGATCGCCCCCATCCCAACCCCACCCCGTTTAGCAAAACCAATTCCCATCCCCGTCCCGTTTAAAAAATTAAACGGGGCGGGGCGGGTATGGGAAATTCACATACCCGCCCCGCCCAGCCCCGTTTAGCTTTTTTTTTTTTTTTAAATTACTTTAAAAAATTTTAATTACGTTAAAATAAATATATTTTATAAATAATAAAATTATTATATTTTTTATAATTTATTTTATTAATTTTTTTATTATTATCTATATATTAAAAATAGTAAAATTAAATTTTAAATTAAATTAAATTTTAAAATTAATTTTATATGTAAACGGGGCGGGGCGGGGCGGGATGGGGCAATACCCGAACCTGCCCCGGGTTTAAAAAAAATCTCACACCCGTCCCAAACCCGTTTAATAAATTTTAACCCTGTCCCATTAGGGGTGGGGCGGGACGGGTTCTTTCGGGTACCTGCCCCGTTGCCATCCCTAGTAAGATGGGACAACTAGTAACCCCTTTTTTAGGCTATTGGTGGGGGATGGTAAGAATTTGAGTTTTTGGAAAGATAAGTGGTGTGGAAACGCCCCTTTATGTGAGGTTTTCCCTTCATTATTTGCTTTAGCAACGTCTAAAGAGGCTTGGGTAAATGAAGTTTGGACAGCCGAAGGGGAAAGAAGGAGAAGTTGGACTCCTTGTTTTAATAGACCTTTTAATGATTGGGAGATGGAAGAAGTGGGAAGGTTGCTTTGTTGCTTGGATGGGGAAGATGGTTAGGGTGGATGAGGAGGATAGGGTGGATGGACTTAAAGGATGAGGTTTTTTCGGTAAAATCTTTGTATAGGGCTTTGCAGCGGGTCTCTTGCTTCATTCTCTTCGAAGATTATTTGGAATTCTTGTGTGCAGCCCAAGTTTAGCTTCATTGCGTGGGAGGCTTCGTGGGGAAAAGTTCTAACCTTGGACCGTTTGCAAAAGAGGGGTTGGGCTTTGGCAAATAGGTGCTTTCTGTGCCAAACGTGTGGGGAGTCGATTGACCACCTCCTCCTTCATTGTGAAAAAACAAAGGAAGTGTGGATGATGCTCCTTTCTTTGTTTGGAGTTTCTTGGGTCTTTCCTTATTCGGTAAAGGAAACCCTTTTAGGATGGAGGGGCCTTTTTGTGGGCAAGAAGAGGAAGGTGGCGTGGCAACTGAGACCGTTATGCTTGCTTTGGGTCATTTGGAAGGCTAGGAATATAATTGCTTTTGAGGACGGTGTGCTGTCCATTCAAAAGCTGAAAGCTTCTTTTGTATATTTACTTTGGTTGGAAACCAAATTGTGGATAAAAGATGGTCCTTCGACCTTAATAGATTTTATAGATTAGGCGTGTTTACGATAAGGGAGAAGGTTTTTTTGTTCTTTCCTTGTTGTTTGGGTCCTTTTGTAAGGGGGTGAGTTTATCTATACTGTATTTCTGTGGGTCGCTACTTTAGCGTCTCTTTGCTATACAATTTTCTGCTTATTGATCAAATATATATATATATATATATATATATATATATATATATATAGATAAATTAAATAATTTTCAATAAATATCTTCACATTTAAATATTATATACATTTTATTTAACACAATTTAAAAATATTAATACATTTATATATATATATTAACTTGATAATATTAAAGATGAAAAAAATAAAAATTATTAATTTTTAATGTTTTATATATTTAAATTTTTTTTATAAATATTTTTAATTTTAATAATATATAAAATACATATTTATGATGTCATCGGTTCGACTGTGGTTTGACCATTGGTCTGACCAATAAACCATGAATTGGTAACTTTTCCGGTTCAATGACCGAACTGGTTTTAAAAACATTGGTTGTGACTATATCATTATTATTGCCTATAAAAAGGAAGTCAAATGAATTTATTGATATGGAGGATTCATGACTTATTTGCGGAATTTGGGTGCTCTTTCTCGTGGAGTCCATGACTGAAACCAGTCAACACTGGCTTTTGGCTAAACATTTGCTAGCTTAGAGGTTTCTGTGAGGGACTTTACACCTCCTTAGTTTTTCCCTCTTTGATCGGTGTGTTTATCTTTGAGGCTCATTGTGGATGCTTTTTTTGTTTTCCATTATTTTATCCCTTGCTACTTTTTTGTTGCCCCAGTCGGTGCTTGTTGGAGTTTCAGTTCTCTTTGAGATCAGATTTTGTATTTTCCTGAAGAATATATATATATATATATATATATATATTGTCCTTCTTTGTACATTTTATTTTTCATTTAATGATAAAATAAATAAATTCATAAACAAGGTAAATTTGTATTAAGCCTAAACGTCCATATTCGAAGCTGGGGGAACTTTTAACGTTTCAGAATTTTGAAACTCTAGGTCATATATTTACCAACTGGTGTTAGAATGTTTGCAAATTTGGAGGCCAAGCAAGGGTAAATATAGATTGAAATTGGAATTATGAAAAGTGGTTTAAATTGTTAGTTTCAAAGTGAAACCCCAAAGGTTATGTCATGTGCTATGTACGTTTTAGTGATAGGCTACTTGCATTATTTTTGTAAGAGAACTCAACCTGGAATTTATCCATCCCCACCAACTCTTGTCACTTAAGCCAGGCCCAAGTTTTATTTTCATATTTATAAAATGGCATAATTCAAACTTTGTAGTAGTTAAAGGCTACATGGAAAGTTAGCTATTTTATCTTCTATTTTTCGTTTGTCTTTGGGTTTCTATCTTAGATTATCTTATTCATTTGGTTATGGCTGATGGTGTGCTTAGTTGGGCTTATTTTGTGGGCCACTTAATTAGTTTGCATTGTTTGAGTTTCACAAGACTGCCATATTTACTTGTTTCCCACTTGGTTCCAATTACTGGTAGCCTATGAGTGATTTAATGGAAAAATTGTGAAGTAAGGATAGAGCTTATCTGTCAATTTTTGTAGATAAAAAGTAAATTAGATTAATATGTTAAAAGGGGGCCAATCCAATTACATGTGGAGACCACCCAAACGGGATAGGGGAAAAAACAGTGTAGTAAAAAGCTTCAAAACAGTAATCAGCCTTCCCTGAAGAATTCAATGAAGAGAAAACCATTCAGGAGGACATTGTTAAATTTCAAATCAGAGATCTCCACATTAAAAAAGGTTAGGATTTCTCTCCTAGATGCACCAAAAAAGCACAATGGGAATGTTCTAAAAAACTTCTTTTCTTCCCCATCAGGCTACCTCTCCACTGATGGCAAGCTCTTTAAAAACAAGGCTGAACCCAATAAATTCCAGGCATTAACACCAAAGCCTAGATATGATCACAATGGAGGAGAATGTTACTTGATGACTCCTCATCCCACTTGTATAGACAACAGCAATTCATGAGAAAAAATGTATTTGACTCAATTAGTCAAAGGTGAGGATTTTTTTCTTTTTTGTATAGAAACAACCACCTTCATTTATCTTAAAAAGATAAGTACAGGAAGGACAAACAATCCTTCAAGGATTTACAAAAAAGGTTATAAAGTAACCAAGTGCTGGATCTTCAAGGATGTACTAAAACAACTCACCCTTATTTCTCTTCGAAGGTAAGGATTTTCTCTGAGGCTGCTTTCCATGTATAAATAGAAGGTAAAAATCTGAGATGTTGGACAAGAACCCTAAGCAACAAGAGCTGCAAACCCAAGGACTGTCTTGGAAAAAGCACCATAGAGAAAGAAGACCCTGAAAAATTACCATTCTTGGACATTTTCCAGTAGGTGCATCTTCCTCAGTCACTCTTATCAGTGCACTGGTGAATACTAATGAAAGCTCCCACCTATTCCAAATTCTAATTGTGGGAACTCCAAAAAAACAAAAAAACATTGAGTTCCAGTGGCCTTGACCTTGCACCTCATTCCAATAATCAGCAACTCACGCATCCCTGTGTTTCTCTCTTTTTGGTCATTTACTCTTCTCCTTTAATCAAGTTGTCAACCTTCTTCCAAGGCGAAGTGCTGGTACTTGGTATATATACTTTCACCTATAGCCTATATTTCACAACCTTGTTGCCAATCCAATACATCCCTTTGGGAGCTAATGCTTGGAGACCTGAAGTTTCAAGATCATATTTTAGAAATAGTTAAAGGTGTGTTTGAATGTTAAGGCACTTGTGGTCAGTGTATCTTATCAGATTGGGGTAATTCAAAAAGACTTCTTCAACCTGGTATAAATCAATTGGTCAGATGAGACATTCTGTTGTTTAAAAAGAGAAGGTGATCTAGGCCTTTGGTGATGTAATCCAGGGGAACATTGTGTTGATTGGTACCGACCTGGGAGATTTCCTAAAGAGTGCAGTTCAACATGATCTGATATTACAAAAAGCAAATTTGACGTTCTAAACTATGATTGGGACATGGGCTTTGCTAATAGAGTCAAACTTCTAAATTGATTGGGCTAGCTAAGATTCCTAATTAAGTCAAGGCATTGGCTTGGTTAGTGGGAAAGTTCCAATTTGCATATGCTGCATATCTAGAAGAAACTATGATCATGTACAAGTTTAGCTAAACACATGAACCATCCATATTGATGTGATTGCTATGTTAAAAGTTCCTACTTAAGCATCATTCCTGTAAAAGAAAAGGGGAAATAAAAAATTAAAATGAAGAACTAATATGTCAAATAAAATTTTCATTCTTTAGTCATTATCATATCTCAAGGTTGACATTCAGATCATTCAATAACTTTGTTTCATTCGTATAATGCCTCTTTGATATTCATTGGGTTATTGGAATAACAGTTATGCTTAATCATCACTCTTCAATGGATTCCATCAAATAACTATTGTACAATGCTTGCATGTTGGGTCATCTTTCTTTCTTTTTTCCTATCTATTTTAATCCTAAAAGTAGCTCTTAAACAATGATATAATAATTTTTTAAAGAAAAATAATTCAAATTTGTTTTTTAAAAGGTATTAAAGAAATGTCAAATATGCATATATTGCATGTATTACCATGCATCATGTGGACTGTGTATTGTAACATATGATTAAGATATATGTGTCCGAGACATGTATTGTTTCACCTAAAAGTGTTTTGTATCATGTGTCGGTAGGAATGTAGGATATTGCAACTATAGATATATCCTTGTTACATATTAAGAAATAAAATGACTAGCTAAATCCTATAAATAAATAAATATTATAGTGGTTGATAAATTTATAAATTAGAGCACTTTATATTAAATATACTAACAGAACCTATTTTAAAGCAATTATGAAAATATTGATGGTTTGATTTTATGGAAATATTGATGAAAATGTCAATATTGATGGAAATTTGTGAAAAATAAAAAAAACGAAAATTGATGAAAAAACATGAAAAATTTGATAAATAATAAAACAATCAATAATGCACTTATTAAACCTTTTTTTTTAAAGAATAAAATATTTGTATGATAAAATTAGTTACATTGGTCGATAATAGAGCATGCACTTATAATAAATCTGATTTTGCAAGTAAATATGGAACATTCATGCGGAGATTTTAAAAAAAGTTATTTTATTGAATTTGAATATTTAAAAATACATTACATTATATTTAATACTGGAATGATGATATATGCAGTTTGAAAGTACTTGAGGCATGTGCTTTATTGTTTTTTTCTTTTTATTTTTATTTTTTTTTATATGGTAATTTTTAAAAATGCTTGTAATTTTGTTTACAAGTTAGGGCCTCATTTGAACTTAATTCTTATACAAAAAATATAAAAAAGATCTATTGAAGATATTATTGTAGTGATTTTTATGTCTACCATACTAAACTGGATGAAACTGGACCACATTTAGATAGAGAAAATTAAGATTTGTTTATTTGTTTTTTTCTTGTGGTCTAAAAATTTTTACCTTTAAAATCAAAAGTAAAATTTGATTTTCTACATGTGTCTAAATTTAGCAGTAAAATGATATAAAATTTGATCATAAAACTGAGTCAGAATGATTTGCATAGATAAATGAAAAATGGGGTTTTCATTCAGTTGTTTGATTTTTGATATTAGAAAGTTATTGTGGGGGGGGCGCCAAAATATGATGGATGTATTTAAGCGAGGAAATCTAAAATTAGTAAAAGCTTCAGCATAAGGGTAAACCTACTTTCCCTATCTAAGGCAGACTTGGCTTCAAGTACACATAACGCAGTTTTGTTTCAACATTTTATGGCTACTTTTGGCTGATTTTCTTCTATGTAATAAAAAAAAGGGCAAACTATCATGAGATAGAGTAATAACCCTTAGATTTTTGCAATATTTTGCTGATTTTAGTTGATCAAATGATGATTTATTATTACCCCATACTTCTCATTTCAGTGGCTGTCACAAATCTTAAGAAAATTCAAACATTGCGTTCAAGAAGGTAAAATCGTTTTTCTGTAACCATTTTCTTTTGAAAGTAAAAGGCTAAAATGAAGTATTACCAAACAAAAATGGACAAAGTTTGACTTGTGTGGGTGGTAGTACTTTCTCCATGTTTTACATCACAAAACAATATCCCATGGAGTGTTGAGTTGAAGCTTGTCCTAGTTATCATAAAGAATGTTTTTCCAAAAGTTGTTTAGCCCTATGTTTGTGGTTGAAAATCAGGTTCTTTTGATCTACATCTAATCATTAAGTGGACATCACAGCAGCATCTGACAGTACAGATCATAGATCAAACTTTCCTCAGTGATAATGAGTAATTTTTTGTTTTGTTTTTTTTTTGTTTTTTTTTATAGGTATACCTATTTGTTTTTGTTGTTGTTTTGTTTGTTTGTTTGGTTTTTTTTCTCTCCTGTTTTTGGTGGAGGGAGGGGAGAGGAGGTGTGGTCCTCAATGGGACTTGAACCTACAACTTCCCATGAACTCACCCCAACCCTTTACCACTTGGGCCAGACCTCAAGGGCGTTAAATCCTCAACTAATCTGCTTTCATCATCTTCTAATTGAACATGTATATTGAATTTTATTTGAAACAAACATTTCATTACCATGAAATTGGTAATCACAAAGAAGTTCAAGAAATCTTTCCCTATAGACTGTTAAATAATTGTGATCAAAAGCATGAAAGGCTACTATTCTGAAAATTAAAAGTAACTGCACAACTGAAAGTGGTACAACTACAAAATTAATTCCCGGGTAGGTAGAATATGCACTACAAAGGACATTTCATATGCTTGGCTCTGTGTTTGCTAACATATCTGCCATGTGATTAGCTAAGCAAGCAACTCAACAAAAGGAACATTCTAACTTTGAAGCAATATATAAATGGGGCAAAACTTCCTGTTGAACCTTCAATGAGGCCTTTTTTTTTTTCTTATTCCAAAATTGGACAATCACAAGGTCTCCCTCTCTTTGAAGACTTTATAGATCCAGGGGGTTGGGCCAACTTGAGGCTGTTTGACAAGGCTTGAATCTCTGCCTCAATGGCTAGACCTTCTTCAATATATTTCGAATATGTTTGCACCAATCAAAATTTAATTTGAGCAACTCACTGGAGGAGTCCATATAGGAAGTGCTAGCCAACCTAGTAGATCTGCAAAATGGTGCTCTCTGTCTGTCTGTCTGTCTCTCTTTCTGTGTCTCTTTCTTCTCTCTCTCTTTGCCTCTTTGTCTGTCTCTCTGTCACTCTCTGTTTCTAATCATGTTTCATCCCATAGTATAACACAATTGATGAAGATGAACCTATAATTTTGTCAACTTTGATGAAAAACATTCATTATGTAATTTTATCATATCATATTGCTTGTAGGGTCTGACCAGGAATCACTGTATCAAGGAGAAAGAATTTTTGGCACATACTTAATTTGTTTGTGATGGGTGGGTAGTGTAGAAGGTAGTATAACATTCAAAGCAATAGAACAACAAAAGTTACAGAACCACCAGAATCCTGCTAAACAACAAAATGGGAGAACCAACCTGTCATCTACAAGATTCTGGTAAGGCCTGGAAATCCAGATGAATTTAACTGCATTTTGTCTCATGGTCCACCTAGCATTTTTGCCTATTTGGTGAAAAAAAAATTGAAGACACAGAAGACGGTAGGATTTATGAGTGAATATAAGCTAAATATTATTAAGTTCCCTTGGTGGAAGCCAACAGAACTTGTTTCCAGATTCCTTTTGCTTGATGTTATTTTAGTAGGAGCAACCTCCTCATTGTCATCAATTGTGTTTGTGCCTACATTTTTGCTTAGTTTAACATTTGTGAAATATAGAAAGTTCCATATGCTATGATGACCGGCATTCTATTTTTCATCCTGAATGATTAAAAATTACAAAGAATACCAGGATGGTAGTCTGGTTAGGTGTCTGCAAAACTGCCCTATCTGCCAACTTCTGTATATTTTATTAAAACATGAAGATGGGTTGAAATATGAGTTGAGGATAAGAACATGTGAATACAATATGAAAGTGCTAAGTTGACAATATAGCATCTTATAGGTTGGACTATATGTAGCTGTATTTCCATGAGTTTCAATATATGTGCATATACTATACAACTTAATCTGATGACTGGACTGTGAGCACCCTGAAAAGTTGCTTTCTGGTTTATCATTATTGTATTTACCATCTCCTCTTCTACTTCATACATTGGATTTATTACCTTGGGATGGGAAGAGAAATTTAACGATTTATTGTTTGCATCCAGTCAAGATGTACTCTTTGCAATGCAGAAATTGATACCAGTTCTTTGATCCCTAATCATGGTAATTCCAATTCACCTTGTTTTTAATCCATTAATCCCTAATCGTGTTGCCTTTTTCTTCCTTCTGTTTTTCTGTTTGATATCTAACTTTTTCTACATAATTTTATATGCAGCTCTTAGAGCTGCAGCTGCCGCTGTAAAACATGAGGATGATCGGAGGCTTTTTCATAATGCTGCTCTCCGGAAGCGTCGGAAAGAAGTTGGTGATCAAACAGATTCAATAAGAAGATTAAACAGGGTATGCTTGACATATATGTGATTTTTCCCCCTTTTGTTTTAGAAATTACTATCTAAACTTTGGCAGCATGTTCTATTTATGCTATGGCATTGTAGAAACTTATACAAACTTAATAGAGATATAAGCTATAGCCTAATAAGAAACCTTGTCAAAAGTGGACAGGATAGAAATATTAAAAAGACACCTATGAAGTGTGAAAAATCCTCAAAATACTCTTTTTTAAATGTTTCAAAATGTTACCCGTGATAGGGATTTTGTTGCCAGTTTTCTAGTGATGAAACAGACCTAGAAATTGGGTTTCCTTCTAGTTTCCGGAGGTTTTAGCTCCTTCAGAACTCAAGTTGTGGGAGTGTAGCTTAATTAGTGTAGCATGTTTTCAGGCAAACAAACATATAGGTTAAGGAAGTTAGTTACAGAGCATAATGGAAAAAAAAAAAAAAAAATCCTTCACATTTGTTATCTTCCATTTTTTTTTTTTTTCAGAAGTTGGGTCTCAACCGCATTTTTAAGCCTGACAAAGGACTCACTTCTACTAAATGTAAAAATCTTTGTGCAAAATTTTGAGGCATTGCCTTATTTTATGCTTAAATAATATAAACCTAATTGATACTTGAATTTTATGACTTTCGACATCATGAACAACACATACTCTGTGTATCAACAATAATTATACTAAATGGATTTTGAAAGGAGACATTTGCATGCTGATAATATGAAAATTTGTAAGATGTCATGGAGCATGAACAGAACTTAGTACTCAATATTGTGAGAGAAATATTAATCACAATAAAATGAACTAATCTATTAAATTGTCTTCAGGAAAATGGAGATATTAGTGCTGATGATGGGATGCACAGAGGCGTGCAGTATCCATTTTCAGTAAATGAGAAAGTGATAATTAAGGTGAGCTCTTTCATTATCTTACAAATACTTTCAGACCTGTGTGCTTCCAAATAAATCAATGTCAAGTGTTAATTGATGAGTGAACCTTGCAGGGAAATCGAAGGACACCGGATAAATTTGTTGGGAAGGAGGCTGTCATTACATCCCAGTGTTTGAATGGCTGGTGAGTTAGTAGAACCTAACTCATTGTTCTATAGCACTTTAAGCTTAGACTGCTTTCTCTTGAGAAAGGTTCTTGATATGACTACATTTGAACAAGGACCACAGACTAGACCTTGTTGGGTGATAAGGGGTGAATACTCTTCAGTTGAGGTGGTTCAGTGGGTGAACATGCTATGTCACCCACATCTATTGATGCATAGAGATTGAGAAGCCGGGCCAGACAATAAATGGAATCTGGTGGGACTTTTAATTGTCCTCTATGCATGCTAATGTACTTAAAGCTGCTAATGGAATAAGCAGCATGACATTTCACATTTACACAGCTGATGCTAAGCCCAGAGCAGAATGGTGAAAGACAGAAAGAAAGTTTCTTTGAGTTAAAACCTGCAGCATCATGACTATATCGCTAACCCCATAGCCAGCTCCTTGGATTTGTTGAGATTTGAGATAATTCCCCTCTTAAAATAGAAGATGGGATCTCATTCTCCACAACTCACCCCAATTCTGTCTCAGTGGAACAGTTTTGGAGCTATATATTCAATGCTTTCCTAAATTTCTTGCAGGTACCTGCTTAAGATTATTGGAAGTGGGGAAAGTGTTCGCCTACAGTACCGTTCATTAAGAAAGATCTTGAACTCCCATGCAGCTGACGACAGATGTCCATCACAGCCAATTCAGAGCAGCGGCTGATAGATTTCAAATTTATTTTTAGTTTTAACAAAGTCCTTTCATCCCGGTAGGGCACACGTAGTAAGATTTCACTCCAGCTCTTAAGGGAAAAAAGAAGAAAGAAAAAAGAAAAAGAAAAGAGAATGTAATATCGGTTTTCTTGTAAGATGCTGTATTAGAATGTGAGTTCATTTAGGTAGAGAAGAGGAAGTAGCTGGTTTGGACCCACGAGTTGCAGTTTAGAAGCATGTAAAGCAAAAGGAAGGAGGATTGAGATAATACGGCCATGTTTGGAGCACAATTTTATGCCCTGAGATATTCCAAATTCTAACATTGGATTTGTGTTCCCTCTTGTATTTATCTCTCTTGAGAAATCATGAAGTGTTTACTATATAATGCAATGGAATATTTCAGATGCATTTGGATCGTTCCATCTTTGTCTTAATTTATGTTCATGGAAACCTTTAAATCATCCAAGACAGCTGCCTTACAAATGAATCGTGCCAGAGTTTAAAAAGGCATCTCACACAACATGTCAGAATTTGTTAAAGAAACCGAACATAGATAATTTGTTCAGCTATCCGTTGGTTCTTCATGTGGTTTACTTGTTCTTCAGCTTCTTAAAGTTTAGGGGTTTAGAGAGATTGTTCTTCAACTTCTTGGAGCTTAGGTTATCTATATAGAACTACTTTTTTGCGTGCATGAATTAAAAAAAAAAAAAAAAAGGAAAAAATAGGAAGATACAACTATATAGATACTACCCTAAAAATAGAAAAAAAATAAATTAAGAAATAATTTTAAATTAAGCTAGTTCAAAAATATTTTGACATTCTCAACTTGCTTGTAAGAACTTTAACATTTGCTTTTGAAGGTATTTTGCCAAAACATTTGATAGTTGCTTTTTTTGTGGGAACATCTAGCTTACCTATCAAACCTTCCTCAAGTTTTTCCTTGAAGAATAGATAATCCACTTTAATATGCTTAGTTTTATCGTATTGGACTTGATTGTGGCCTATGTTAATCACTATCTTATTGTCACAGTATAATTTCATAGGTTTCTCGTGAGAAATCTTCAATTCTTCTAATATCTTCTTTAACCAAATGAATTTACAAATTCCATGAGTAACAACTTAAAACTCAACTTTTCCACTACTTCAAGTAACGACATTCTATTACAAAGGAGTAATAATCTAAAGTTCATAATCTATCCTTGTTATCTCCTACCTAATTAAAACTCAACTTTTCCACTACTTCAAGTAACGACATTCTATTACAAAGGTGTAATAATCTAAAGCTCATCATCTATCCTTGTTATCTCCTACCTAATTAGCATCAATAGATGCCTTAATATGGATAAGCCCCTTCGTCTCGAATAGTAATCCTTGGGCTTCCTTTTAGATACTTTAGATCTTGATACATAACTTCAAAACTTTCATCAATAGATGAGTGCATGAATTGGCTGACTATATTTATTATAAATGCTATATCAGGACATGTGTGATAAGCATATCAATTACCTACTAAAGGTTGACAATGTCCTTTATCCACACTTGAGCTTAACTCCTTTTGACCTAATTTCCTATTAGGATCACTTGGTGTATTAGTTGGTTTATAACCCAACATTTTTATTTCTTTAAGCAAGTCTAGAGTATATTTTCATTGCGAAACAAAGAAAACACTTCAAAACCTTGCAAATTCCATATTGAAAGTATCTCAATTGACCAAGATCTTTAATTTCAAATTCTTTAGTAAGTATCCCCTTCAAATTCTCTCTAATTCAAAAGGTTATCACTAGACAAGATGGTATCATTTACATATATTGTTAATATGACAATCATATAGTCATCAAAATGTTTAAAGAAAATGTTGTGATTGGCTTGACTTTGAATATGTAAAGTGATCAACTTGACTTTGCATACACCCAAGACTTTGGATGGACTTTGTTAAACAATTAAACTATGCTCTTAGGGATTACTTTAGTTCATAGAGAGATCTCCTTGACTTACACAGTCTTCTTATTTTGAATAACTACTCAAAACTAGGGGCAAGATCCATATACACTTCTCTCCCCCAATTCTCCATTTAGAAAAAGCATTCTTTACATCAATTTGTTGCAATGACCAATTCAAATTGGTTGCAAGTGACAATAATATTTGGATGGTGTTTATATTGGCAACCAAGATAAATGTTTCTCGTTAATCAATGTCATAAGTTTGTGTAAAGCCTTTGGCTACCAACCTAGCTTTATACTTCTCCACAAAATTGTTAAGCCTTATACTTAATTGTAAATACCCATTTTATCTTGCCAGTGTCTTTCTTCTTGGCAAACCCACCAAAACCCACGTTCCATTCTTTTTGAGAGCCCTTATTTTCTTCCATGAATGCTTCTCTTCATTGAGGAACAACTAGAACATCTGTATAGTTTTTGGAAGCTCATAGAAAAAATGTCAATTGTAAATGTTCTAAAGGAATTAAATAACCTATTAAATAACCTATGATACGACACACATATTTAGGAATAAGATGAATGGTACAAGATCTAGTACTTTTCATAAGGGCAATGAGAACAATAAAGTTATAAAAAACATTAGAATTTGTATTTGGAGAGAGATTAGGTAAAACCATACCTTCCTGGATCTCTATGATCAGTTTTGACTCTCAAACAATGGCAAGAGTATGAATTTCTAGATTACCTTAAAGATTTCTCCTTTTTGTGTAGACATAATTTGAGGTTTTTTATATAGTAATTCCCCACCGTCAATAATTCTTCATTGTTTGGTATAGTAGAATTTGATTGACAAGATGGATCTAGACCTAAGTTTTTTTATACAACCAAACTTAAACCAGAAGAATGTGAAAGATTAAGACTCACATTGTCATCAAAGGTTGACAAGGGTAAAGAAGTTTTCCCAAAAAGAACTTCCACAATCATACACTCTGCCATTGAAAAGTGTTTTTGATAAAGTAGGGTTGATTCTCAAAGAAGTTACATCCATGTTAATAATAAATTTTGTAGAGATAGGATCATAACACTTATACCCTTTTTGTGTATGTGAATATCCCATGAAAACATACTTTAGTGCATGGGAATCAAAATTAGTTATATGTTGTGTATGAATATCAACAAACGTTTACACTAAAAAACTTTTAGTTGAATTGAGGAAAATAATTTTTGTATGAAAATAGAGACGAAGAAAGAATGCTTCAAGAAGGACTTTCATAGATAATAATGATTTTGTGGACAAAGAAAGATCCGGGTCCACACACATGCATCCACTTCTTTGCACATTCCTGACTCTCTCCCAAATTATTAATTAAATTATTGAAAAATTAACTATAAAATAACAACATATTTCAAGATGAAGACCATGAAACAAGTTAAAAGATTATGTTCTTCACCATTAATTTAAGAAATATAAATATTTAAAAAAATCAAAATTTTGAAAATAATTTAAAAGGGGATATATTAATTATTTTTCACCTTCTAACATAAATTAACAATTCAAAGAATGACTGACTATTATACTTTCAGATTTCATTAAGATCAGCCGTTTTTGTTTGTCTTGCTTTTGGAGATTGAATACTAATATTATTCACTAGCTGTTCCACAAATTTGACTAAGAAACATAAACTGTTTTGAAGATAATTTATGATGGTATCATGAGCTTGCAGATGGATACTTCAATAATTCATATACATGAATTGGAAAAAGAAGTCCAAGCCAGCAGATTTGACTCCAATGTTAGTGAAGCAAACCCTAAATAGTATGGATGTGGAATTGAATCTTAGATTGGGCTCTATAATGGATTTCCTTCCTGCTTTACTTGTAGTAGCAGTTGCAGGGCTTCTAGGGATGGTTTTATTGTGTAACGTATGGAGAATTTAGGTGAGGAAGGGAAAGTCGGCACCAAAACCATATGGGGCATGGCCATTTAGAGGCCACCTGCATATATTATGCAACAAAACCCCAATTTTCCAAACCCTTGGAGGCATGGCTGATAAGTTTGGTCATGTGTTCATGATTCGACTTGGAGTGCACTGTGTGCTAGTGGTGAGTGACCGTGAAGCTGTTAAAGAATGTTTCACTACCGACTACAAGGTCTTTACGTCTTGCCCAAGTTTTAGCGCTGGAAAGCTCTTGGGTTGCAACTATGCGGCGTTTGGTTTTGTACCTTATGGACTTCTTTGGCATGAGATATGCAAGCTTTTAGAGATGAAAATTCTTATCGCCCGACGTCTTAATGCTTTGAAGCATGTGCAGATTTTGGAATTAGAAATTTGCACATGACATGGTTTATGAAGGTTGGATAAGTTTTTAGTTCACTTTTGTGCATAAGGGCATTTTTGTAAGTATGCAAGGTTGCATAGGGATAAGTGAGTGGTATCTTTAGAATGAGTTAATTGATTAATTAGGATCTTGTATGGTTAATTAATCAATTAGCAACCTTTTTGGGTTAGATTAAGTGACCCAAGCCTATGGTGGGCTTAAGTCACTTAAGCCCAATAGGAAGCCTATAAAAACCCCTTTAAGGCTTAGGGTTTCAAAGTCTTTCTAGTTTCCTTTTCAGTCTAGAGAGAGAACCCTAGCCTCTATCCTTGAGATTTCCACCATCTTAGTGCCTAGACACAAGGAAGAGTAATTGGATAGAAGATCTTGGTGTTTACGAGATCCATTATGACTTTGGAGTTATCTATATCAATTGGAATCAAGGATGAAAATGTCAAATCAAATCGATGATTTATCTTCGAAATATCAGGTGTCAGTGAGGCCCGAAGTGGAAAAGGTGACCAAAAAATCGATCAGTAGATATTTTGGGAAAATTTGTAAAAAGTCGACGATTTATTGCCGATATATCGGATTTTGGCGATAAATAGTGGAAACTGGCGAAAATGGTGTTGTGGGCGCAAAAAATTGGCAATATATCGTTGATTTATCGAGGAAAAATCGATTGATTATGTCGGTAGTTGATCGTTCTTGATGACAGGTGACAACTGCTTTTTTGGCTTGCTTTTTAAGCTTATGGCATACTATTTTTTATGCTTATGGAAGACTGATTTTAGGCTTGTGATAGGTTGATTTTTGGTTTGTGGTAGACTATTTTTTAGGCTTGTGGCAGGCTAATTTTTAGGCTTGTCGTAGGCTGATTTTTGGCTTGTGGCAGACTACTTTTTTGGCTCATCCAACGATAAAAAATATGGTCACATATATTGAAGTGGTTGAATGGTCAAAATGGTTGATTAAAGGGCTCAGATTAAATCTGGCCTTGATTTAACGGCCAAAAGCACAACCATCTTTTTAAAGTTAATCCCAACAGTTAGTTGCCATATCCAAGGACTAAGATTAAATTTGGCCTTGATCTAACGACTAGAAACATAGCCGTATTTTGAAAGCTGATCCCAATGGTCAGCTGCCAAATCCAAGGGCCAAAATTAAATATGGCCTTGATCCAATGGTTAGGAAGTGATTCTAATGGTTATTTAAATATCCAATGGTCAGATTTCATCCAAATTTGATCAAACGACCAAAATCAATTATAATGTTAAAATGAGCATCCAACGACTATTTTGGCCTAAATTTTTTTATTTTTATAAATACTTCATTCTCCAACCATTTCACCCTTAATTCAATTAAAAGTATCTTGGTTTCATATTGCTTAAATTTTATTTATGATTATTCTCAAAACTTTATAAATTTGGTGTTCAAGTGGTGCATTAACTCCAAATCAAGGTCAACCAATTACTTTAAAGTTTCAAGTATGTACTTAATCCAATTTAAATTATGTAATTAGTATAAGTTTAATAATTTAAATGATTGATTTTTTTTAATAATAGTTTAATATTAAAAAAATCAAAGTAGTTTTCTTTTAAAATTAGTATAATAAATTATTTATTCAATTTCATGTTATGAATTAAATGTAATATTATTTTTATGTAGATTTGTTTAATATTAGTATATTGTAAATTATTTATTCAATTCCATGTTATGAATTAAATTCAATATTAGTTTTATAATCAAGTTAAATTATAGTATATTGTACATCCAATTTAATTTATATGTGTGGTTCTAGATTTTAATCACTTAAGTATATATATGTCCAATATATTAAAGTTAATTAAATTAATGATTTAAATTTAGGATTTACAATTGGTGTAGTGTTGAACTTAAATTAATGGTTCTAGATTTAAATTTTATGTTATGCATAGTTCACTTTCAATTGTAATTAAATTTAATATTAATCTTATATTTAAGTTAAAGTATAGTTTATTAATCATCCAATTTCATTTATATGCAAGGTTGTACATTTTAATCCCCTAATTAATAAGTACATGTCCAATATATTTAAGTAAATTAAATTTCATTTTAATTTACATTTCAATTGTTTATTTAATTTGATGAAGTTAAATTATAGTATATTGTAAATCCTATTTAATTAATATGCAAGTTTCTACATTTTAATACATGTCTAATATATTTAAGTAAATTAAATTAATTGTTTAAAATGACTATTTTTGCCATTAGTGTACTATTTAAATTAAATTATAGCCAATTGTTTATTTAATTTTATGTTATGCATAGTCCACTTTCAATTGTAATTAAATTTAATATTAATGTTATATTCAAGTTAAATTATAGTCTATTGTACACCCAATTTCATTTATTTTAAATTACAAAATTAGTTCATTTAAGTTAATTAAATTAATGGTTTAATGCTTCAAATTGAAGAGAATGACTAGTAGAAGTGGAAATGGAACTGCAAGTGGGAGTGGCGCAACGGGACAAGAACTAGCTTGGAAACATTGTACACCGGTGGAAGGAAACAGAAATAGCACAATTTGTAACTATTGCGGCCTGTTGATTAAGAGTGGAGGCATTACTCGATTCAAGTTTCATTTATCGTATACAGACCCGCACTCAAACACTAAAAAGTGTCCTAGAGTGTCTCCTAAAGTAAAAGAAGAAATATGAGAGCTTTTGCATAAAAAACCAAGGCAAAAACAAATAAAGTTTGATAAATCGAAGAGATTCGTGCTGAATTAAGTGGCACAATGGGAGACAACCAAAGATATGTCATAGACGAGGATGATGATGATGATGATGATGACAATGATGTGTACATGTATCTGACATATATGCACCCTGATGAGCGAGATGCTTATAGAGCTATAGTTCAAGCCTCCAAAGCTACATAATGGGATCAACAACAACATGAAACATTTGTGGGAAGCAAGCGTAAAATAGGTAAGTCGTCACATCCTAGTGATGCATCGAGGCTGATGTGGAAATCCCAAAGTGTTCGATATTCAGAACCATCATCGCCTATTGCCCCTTCATTGTACAAGTCTTTTGCAGCAAGACAAAGAAATATCAAAGATTTATTCAAAGGTGGTTCCATTAAAGAAACAATGGGACACTTAATAAGTAAATTCTTCATTTATGAGAGTGTTGTGCCATATAAAGCAAACTCTCACCATTTTAAGAATATGATCATCGGTGCACAACAAGTAGGTAATTATTAATTACTCTATTTTTAGATTGTTTAAGTGTAGTATTTTATGACATGTTTTAAATATTTCTTACACATGAATTTCAGGAGTGGGAATCGAACCTCCATCTCCATATGAAATAAAGAACAAGTACTTGGAAATGGAGTATGTTGAAATAGAAGCTTATGTGAATCAACAAAGAGAAAAATGGAAGACATATGGGTGCATAATAATGTCTGATGAATGGACAGGGCCCATGAAATTAAGTATAATTAATTTCATAGCCTATTCAAAAGGGACCATAGTGTTCCTTAAGTCAGTCAATGCATCTAACAATATTAAAGACCACAAATATATATACAAGCTATTGAAGAGTGTTATCAAAGATGTTGGGGAAGAAAATGTGGTCCAAATTGTCACAGATAATGGGTTGGTGTTCGTGAAAGCAGGCAAACTGTTGATAAAAAAGTTTAACTTATTTTAGACTCCGTGTGCAGTGCACTGCATTGACTTAATGTTTGAAGACATTGACAAAAGACTAAGTGTTGTAGAAGTGATAAGCAATGCCCGAAAGATAACCAACTTCATTTACAACCATGGTTGGTTACTTGCACAAATGAGAAAGTTTTGTGGTGGAGACATTGTTCGACTTGGAGCTACGAGGTTTGCTACCAACTATATTGCTCTTGATAACCTTCTTAAAAAAAAAGGTTGATTTGAAGAAATTGTTTATGAGTGATCAATGGGCACAACAGAAACTCAGTCGGACAAAAATCGGTCAAGAAGTGGAGAAATTAATTTTTGACCATCCATATTAGGACAAAGTGACAAAAGTAGTTTCATTATATGAGCCACTATACGTGGTGCTTTGTCTCGTAGATTTAGAAGTTGTTCCCACAATGACCTTTGGGTACGAGCTTATGCAAGTGATGAAAGAAAACCTCATTCGTCAACAAGCTAGAGAATGGATATTTGAAATAATAAAAGGTTGTTGGAAGAAAACACTGAAACATCCACTTCATGCAGCAGGTAATTAACCACTATCCATCTTCATAAGTTCTTAGTCTTAATGTTATATAATTTTTTTCTCCTATAAAATACTAACTTAATTTAATTATAGCATATTTCTTGAATCCAAGGTTTCAATACAGACGTGGAGTTGGTAGCGATCCCAAACTGCTCCAAGCAATCCATGACCTTTTTGTGAAATTAGACCCAGCTGCTAAATCGCTTAGTCAATTTGGAAATGAGGTAAGTGAAAAATATTTTATTTATCAATTTATTTAAACGTTTACTAAAAATATTATATTCACATATTGAATACATAGCTCGTACTTTTTCGAGACGCGAAAAAAGGATTCGATGATTGAGCGGCGGTTGCCGTAAGGTCAACCATGGTTCCTAGTGAGTATTATTTCTTAATAGAAAACTAAATCTATTATCATTATTGTAAATTCACAACATAAGTATTTATATAATTATGAATTTGGTTGCAGTTGAATGGTAGTTCATGTATGGAAACCATACACCGACATTAAGGAAGTTGTCCATTAAATTTCTTTCACAAACTGCATCATCTTCTACCTGTGAAAGAAATTGGAGCACATTTGTTCTCATTCACACGAAGCAACGAAATCATTTGGCTTACCCTCGATTGCAACAATTAGCTTTTTGTTATTACAATATGAAGCTAAAGCTGCGTGCTATGGAGGCAGAAAATGATAGAGTTGTTGAGAAAGATTACCTTGATCTCCTTGACATTTTAGCTAATGTGGGCGAAGAAGAGGATAATCAATTGGTCCAATGGGTTAGGCCTCTACACTTGGATAATGAAATTGAAAATCTTGATCCACGGATTACCGTTCATACTCGAGAATTTGGTGTTGATGTTGATCGAGTGTTGTCTAAAGAAGTTCATAGTGAGAGTTTTAGCAAAAACACTAATGATTCATTTGAGGCAGCATTGAATTCACATTCTTTAGTTGACTCCACAAGTGCTAGGCAAAGTAGTAGACCTAGTGCTGCTAGTACTTTTGCTTCTGGTTACGATGGTTCAAGAGGTGAAACTGATGATGGAGGTGATAATGCGAGAGAAGATGTTGGGCAACAACAACAAAGTCAATATCCCATAAGCCCATTCACCTGTGAAGATGATTTCACACATTGCACCTAAAATGAAGACCATGGCTCTAGAAGAGTTGGTCTAGGCATAGGAGCTATTGGGAAGCCGTATAGGGGAAGAGAACAAATGATGGCACCACCATTTAATGAGCAGTTATTTTTAGCTAGTTTTGAGTCTATGAGTATAGGGACTTGATTTAGTGACTCATCCAATGAGGCTAATGTTTATCCTCCTTATGTGATGGGTTATGGTCAATCTTCAAGTTTAACGGATGAAGAGTATGGTATGCCTAGTCATTCTCTTTTTGGACAAATGTCATACGACTCATATCACATTCCATGTCTCTAGCTAGGAAAATTTGACACAAGCGCATGGGTGAACCTGGTGTATCCCATCCATGTGGAGGCAATGGGCAGGACTCAAGAGATCTATGCATGACATCTTCATATTTTTAATCAATATTATCGAGGCTCGTTGACTTGGTACCAATATTGTCTCCAACAATAAGATGAGATTCCTTCATAGATCAATTACATTGAACCACATCGGTCATCATTTTGGTACTAAAGGCTCATTACAATGTAATATATAGAAATTATTGATATTTAATGAAATCAAATCTTTCATATAGCTTCATAATGAGTGTACACTTACAAAATTTACATTTTTTATTGATCAACACGAAATAATTGATTCATGCCTAATTGGTGTCTCAGCTGATTCGTGTCCAGCTGGTGCTCCTTGATTGAGGGATTAATCAACAAAATTTATAACCTATTACACCATATACTAGGGTAGCAAAGACAAAGCTACTATAGCATAGTGGCTCTAGGATCGTTCACTGGGATGGGTTTTCACTTCACAAATGATATTAATTCAAAGCTGAATTAGTGCCTTTTCATTTCAAGGTTAGCTTTAAAAGAAAACATAAAGACGTTTGAATGAAAAAGGTTTGGTTTTAAGCTAACTAAAAGTAGTAGTAACTGATTTTACTTACGAAGAAAAGTGTTTCTTGGAGTTTCAGATCACTAGGCTCAGATTCCTCATACAAAAAAGAGAGTTCCGGTCACTTGTTTCTTTTCCTCATATTAGAGAATTAACATAAAGTCAATTTTCTAACAGGTGCTGCACAAATGCTTCCCATTAATGGGTTCAAACACTAAATTCCTCTCACTGATGCATCTTGCAATGGCTCATACCTCTCACCTAGCACTTGCCATTCAAGGTGATCTTTAACCTTGGATTACCCGTCAAAAGCTCGCAAAAGATAACTAATGGATGTCTCCTTGGAGTCCAAAAGCTTACCAAGTGTTGGCAATTCTAGAAAATCCTACCTTCAAGTCACCTCCCAAAGGCTCGCAAGGGGTAAACTAGTGAATCTCCATGGATGGAGATCACTTGCCTTACCAGTGTTGGCCCAGGTGATTTAAAGGAGTTTAAGTTAACTAAAAAGATAAAAACTATTAACGGGTCACACTTTCTCTTCATTAACAACTAAAACAACAAAACTTCCAATTTATGCATGAGGAAACTCACCCGGCTTTCTTCACTCCAAGAGACAAAGAGCTTAGCCTCTCATCCTCTGAGGAAAATCCTCAGAGTTTGATTGGCTAGAAAGACAAAGAACAAGAAAACAAAAAAATATAGAAGAAACAGAGCAAGTGCTCTGTTCGTTGTTACATATATCTATGATGGATTCTCCTGGAACCACCTCAGAACAGGCTCCTCGGGTCCCCTTTTAAACCAAAAATACAATGATAGCTATTATTCTGATATTTTTGCCAAATTCCTAACTTAAAAGCTAAGGAAATCTATCATTGGTGACTTACAAGGAGAATTTGGGCATTTAGGCAACAAAAATCTAATGAAAATATCTCCAAGTGTCGGTTACAAATATCGGAAGCACTCAGGACCACTTCGGAGGTGACAAGTGAGGTCTGCGAAATTTCGCAGGTGCACAAAAGGAGCTGCGAAATTTCTTCATAGCAACCAGCTGATTCAACACCTTCATGAAGTTGACTTCCATCTTGTGGTGTTTGGCTTCCATCGCGGCGTGAAACTTCAGGGAAATCCATAGCTCTGTGCAAAAGTGTTGCGAAATCATTCCGCAACAAAAGGCTGATTTCGCAACACTTTGCTGAATCCTTCCTTCAACTTGGAGTGATCGGCTTCCAACGCTGTAACTTCCTCATTTCAGCTCCAAATTGCACACGGTTTGAAGCATTGGATTGTTGACTTCCTAAGCTTTCAAATGACATATTGTATGTATAAATTGGACATGAGGAAGTGCTCCAAAAGTAGCTGCAGTGACTGTCATCAAGAATGCTTCATGGCTGAATTCTCTTTGCTTTCCCTTGCATTCCCACTTTGCTATGGCAAAAGTGCTTCAAAGCTTTGATTCTTTATGCCTCTAAGCTTCCCATTGCTTTCCAAGGATTCCATAAAACTCTCCTCAATCTCATAATGCTTTGGTGATCAAATTACTAACAAAAACACCAAAACTTACACAATTTGATTAGAATTGATTGCAAGGGTCCTTAACATGTTAATTGGGTTAAAAGACACTAACTACTACTCAAAAGTGTTTAAAAGGATTAATTAAAAGCTATCAAATAGCACTTTTTGAGTAGTAATCAATAATTAAATTTAATATTGGAAATCATATATACATATATCAATTTCTTCAACAAAACAACTTTAAAATGTTTATTATACTTCTAAAGATACATCTAAGAGTTTTTTTTTTTACATTTCCATGACTTTTGATCACTTTTTGGTCTACCGATATTTTATGTCAAAATATCCATCGACATATCTATGATATATCCATAAAATTAAATTACCGATATATCCGCCATTACCGATATTTTTATCCTTGATTGGAATCGATCTGGAAACATCCAGATTAGAAGTATGTGGCTTTATTATCTAGATCTATGTTTTCTATGGCATCCATATTGTTTTTGAATACCTGTTTATTCACTGTGATAGAATTAGAGAGCCCAAAGGATAGTTGCATGCATCCTACGCAATCTAGGGCATGGGAATGGAGCAATTCGAGGTTCTCAATATGTCCGACCAAGAAGTCACAGGTATGTCTGTAGGCCTTCCATTTTTTTCTTCTAGCACATGTCCTATTAGGTTTTCGTTCGGTACTTTACAACAATTTCCTGATGGCCCATTACTACTCATGTAACTTATTTTTTATGAGCCACCTTGGAGACTCTGGTTGAGAGATTTATCTAACCCCATTGTGACCCTTGGTAGCCCTGATTCAGACTTAGGATTTTCCTTCATTTTTAGGATAACTTTTAGGTGCACTTTTAGGATGGCACACTTAGGCATGTTTAGGTCACTTAGACAATGTCCTGATCACTTTAGGTTACTTAGGTCCACTTAGGCACACTTGGCCCATTAGACACCACTTTAGGCCCATCTTTAGGTCACTTAGGCCCACTTAACGCACTCGGCCATTAAGCCCACCTAGGTCACTTAGGCCCACTTGGCCCATTAAGTACCGTCTTAGGCCCATTTAGGTTCACTCGGCCCATTAGGCACCACCTTAAGCCCACCTAGGTTCACTTTGACCCATTTAGGTCACTTAGGCACACTTGGCCCATTAGACATTCCTACATGACTCATTTTTCTTATTTACTTATTTATTTTTTATTTTTATTATTATTATCAATCACTTTTATTTATTCATTTATTATTATTATTATTATTATTATTATTATTATTATTATTATTATCAATCTCTTATTTTTATTTAGTTATTATTTCATTTACTTATTTATTTCTTGCTATTTATTCATTTATTTATTATTATTATTTTATCATTCTCTGAATTTTTTATTCATTTATTTGATTTAATAATTTGATGTTTTTATAGGGAAATCTACCAATAGATAAGAAAGAGTTGATTTTTTTGTAATACTTTGAGAAGAAAAATAACTCTTTTGGGCGTTAGTGAAAATCACCTGAGAGTTAAAATAGGGATGAAGAAGCTTTTGAAAAAGGTGGGACTCCTTATGTGATATGCATGGATTGATTTTTGAAATTCAAAAGGATTTTTTTGGTGGATGAGACATAGAATGCAGAGAGAGGAGGACTCTTCAGGTGGGACGACTTCCAATTGCTATAAAAAACATGAGTTGGTGGTATTGGGAAGACAGAAAAGACGTTTTCAGAAGAGACTTTTAGCACAAGAAAAGAAAGGAAGAAAGAGGAAGGGATCTAAGATGACATACTGGCGGGATTTTCTTGCTAGAAGAGAGCGTTCCCAGGTATGTTTGTTGTAGACTCCTTCATCCCCATTATTTTCTTGTTATGCTTTAGTCTTTGCTAGATCTTGAATTTCATCTAAATGCTTGAGTGTAGAATGACAAAGACCATGTGTTTGTTTGCATTGGTACTAGATCGCTTATGTAAGTTGTTGTTATGGATTTCCTTATTTAGAGTTATCTAGTTTTGGTTTGAGATTAAAAGGCTCTGTTTTTTTTCTATTTATTGTGCTATACATGAGAGTTGCGATTGTCTTTGTTTGCTTGAATGTGCTTATACTTTTCTCATCATTCCAAGCTAGCCCATTGAATGAGCATGAAATGTGGCATTACCGTGTTCTTGTTTTACTTGTTCTCTCTTGGCTTCTTTCTATTCATTCTTTTCTCATTTCTGCACCTTTCCTTATTTTTTCTGGCGGTCCACAAAAAGTGCCAACTTAGCCTTCTTGCTAAAGGCGGTTGTCCCTATGGTTATCTATGGCTACAAAGATCAAGTGAAATAGAGATATGAATTTTTAAGCTTCATATTCTTCTACCTGCGAATTTGGGAACGTATGTAGTAATAGAGTCCTACCAGAGTCACATTTTTAGAAACTACAACAATAAGGCTTTCCACACGACGAGCAAAAAAACTGGTGCACATCAAAGGATGACCCATGATTTGGAGAGGTTAATCACTGATTTATCAGGGCTAGTGACCGGAATGGTAATGCTAATTGTCGACATTCTATGGTTCACCTGGAGAATGAAGCCCTTGATTGGTCAAAGGAGTTTTGCGGTACTGCATGCTTATATGCTATTGGGGAAAGAGTAATTTGAGAAGGGGAAGGGTAGAGGATGCCATTTGGAAAACAGCGGTGGGACGCACCATTACAGATAGAAAGAGCAGCCGCACTGCAACTTGAGAGGGTGCCCATCAGCCGGCATCTAGCTAAGGATATATGGAACTACTAAAATAGTCCGCACGGGCACAGAGAACACGCACGGTCCATTGAGTATACGCTACAGATTTTGATCCAAAGAAGATCACACTTAGTCCAGTGTCATTATGAATGGACTCCACTAACAGCCGCATCAAGGATCGAACATGGGGTGGGTTGCATCTTCTTTGAAGCCACGTTACAACATGTAGCATGCATAATATAAAAGCAGCCAACTTCCACAAACGATCCTACATACGGGCTGCCATCGAGAGAAAGCGCGCACCATTCACTCATTCTCAAGGGCAATCACACCATCTTCTTCTTTCTTTGTTTTGTTAAAAGATTCCTGTTTCCTTCAAATTTCATCCTTGAGAGTTTCTAGATTCATAAAAAATTCAGATTTCAAGAAACCTTTTGCTGACATTTTCCTCATGACGTGCATTCTCACTATTTTGTTTGATTTTCAACTATTTTCTTGTTTTTATTGATTTTCAACAAGCATGAACAAACTTCATGGTGCCAAATAATGGAATTCATTGAACCAACTCATGCAAAAGTAATTTGGGGCTTGATGGAACCCCTACATAAGAAAATTTTTCAAAACTCTTCCTTACTGCCAGTTTTCACTTAACCACCGACCTTTTAGATTTGAAATTTGTTCAGTAACTTCAGAATATTTTTTAAAAATTTCCAAAACTTGTATGACTTTCCTCACTTCTTGAACTTGAATTTAAAATTTTGTTTGAGTTAGAAAGCAATTCTAGAATAGAAGATATAAATGAGTCTTTAGGAGGGCTTTGTTTTCACCCAATTCTGGACACCCGAGATCTTTTTGTAAAAATAAAATAACAAATGACTTTTTAAATTTGATTCGATATTTTTCTTAATTCTAGGTTTCTTTTGATCTTAGACATATAAAATATTAAAAATATGTTTTTTTGAGGGATATATGATTTTTCAAAGTCATACCTACTATACATGATGGAATATGGACATTTGCTTAGCTGAAGTGTTTTAAAAATACTTTTGAGTACTATTTGACTTGGATTTTTTTTTTCTGTGATATAGACACTTTGAATGATGTGTGTGATTTTTTTTTTCTTTTTATAGTTTTATGTGATCTCTTGTTATTTTTAAAAATTCATTTATGCATTCCACTATTTTTTTTAATCTAATCTAGACCTTTTAGAACTTTTGGGTGTCTTTGTTGCAATCTGTCATTGGAATGAGTGTTTGATTTTTGGTATGTTGTTCTAGATGTGTAGGAGTTGTTTCTTGAAATTTTTTGTGATTAAATTCCACTCCAAGAAATTTTTTTAGAAATTGTTTTGTGATGCTCCCTTTTCTAATTGCATACTGATGATCTTGTACTTTGCTTGAAATTGTTATTTATTTTTGGAGTCATTTGATTTACTTGGTGGCTTTTCCCTAAAGATTTAGTCTCCAACACCTATAACTTAATTCATGTTTGCAATGTTGGAACTCCTTATCCTTAGAAGATCCTTCAACCGCTTCGAAGGGATTAAGGTCTTTCACCCAAAATTCAAAGATCGAAATCCTTGAATGAGAGATTGAGAATGGTGTGGCAATTAGGCTTTCTCTTAAGGAGTCCTTCTTTTAAGAATGAGAGGTCTCTCAAATGATATATTTTCAATCTCCCTAAAAACTCCACAATCTCTAACCCTCAAGGGGTTATAATGAGGTATTTTTAAACAAATACCAAAATAGAATTTCAGTGAAATTAATGCAAAATTTGTTTCTAAACTCAACAAGACTGTCATGACCACTTGAGTAGACTTGGACTGCTTGAGCAGTCCTTATCGCCAACAAAAATCTAGAACATAACACATCACAAGATAAGTCATTAAAAAATATCAAGAAGTTGAATTTTTACATGAAAAAATGACTAAAAGGAGTCTAATTTCTAGCTCAATTAGCCAAATTCACAAATCATATGTCAAATAGTACTAGCACTCAAAACAATCAGATTGGTTCAAAATAGGGTTAGTGTACAGGGCATGTAAAAATGAATTTTTTTAACCTATTTAGGGTTGCCTAATATTTGAGCTAAAATTCATACACAATATCTAAAATGTCTATTTCAAAGAGAAAAAAACACCAAAGCATAATCACACTTCGAACATATTTAAAATCAATTTAACATTCAGAATTTCC
This sequence comes from Vitis riparia, assembly GCF_004353265.1. Lineage (NCBI taxonomy): Eukaryota > Viridiplantae > Streptophyta > Magnoliopsida > Vitales > Vitaceae > Vitis > Vitis riparia. Next base: position 18,539,822 of record NC_048431.1, read on the forward strand.
AAAGCAGAGCATGTGTACAAAGTACCTAAATATGAAATTATATCTTATGCTAGAAAAATCCAAATTAAGTGATATAGGTGCTTAAAAATAAATTTAGAGAGTGTACTTTCAGGGGAAAATAAATCATGAATCAAACATGTTATCTTATAATTTAAATTCACTGATCAATCTTGAGGATACAAAATAAAGCATTGAAATAAGCCATTACTTGAAAAATAAGATTTTAAAACTTGAAAGTGAATGTGTAGGGGGTTACCACTTCCCAATTTAATTTGAATGAAATTTTCCATGATTAAAGAACTCCATAAGAAGCTATGTCCAAATTTCATTGCCATGAAAAATCACAATTCATTTTGAAAACAAATTTGAAATGTATACCAATGCAAAAAGGTAGCATTAATGTTTTTGAAACTCATTTTGAGCCTATGGAACTAAGATGGTATTAGAAATGAGAATGACTTTTTTGAAAACATTAAAATCATTTTTGAAAGTCTTGAAAACAATTTTTCACAAACACATAACCAAACGAGGGAATCAAAATTAGTAAAGAATACCTATTCAAGCCAAATATGTGTATTAGTGTGTGTGAAATGTGAAGATCAACATGCAACTGTATCTAGCTTTATTAGTAACCTAAACATGCATCTAAGATTAATTCAAAGACCCTAAACATGTTACTAAATCACCAAGCAATCAATGACAACAAAAAAATTCACAATTAAGCATAACACAATTAGTGTAGGCATGTGAAAGTGTCTTAATTAAATAGGAGGACACCAAGTGACATATCAAAATGAAAATTAAAAAAACAAAATCATAATTTCAAAATAGACTTTAAGCCAATTATCATTAACATATCAAATGGTTATCTTAGGTAACATAAAAAATAATCTCAATCAATCAAAATTGAAAACCTAGAATCCACTAAACCAAACAACAATTCAATATGATAACAATCAATCAATTTAACAAAAAAAATCAACAATTAATGGTGGCCTTTTTATCCACCCCAAATTTAAATCTAAACATGACAAATTATCAAAACAAAAGAGAATTTGAAGAAATAGAAGCATGTACATAGAATCAAAACAAACAAGATTAATGAGCATTCTTTGATGTCTTCAAATTTACCAATAGTGCAGCCAATTTTCAGCAATTTTAATCCAATATGCAGCCACAAATAATTCAGCAACAGTACCTTAAAGATCAGCACATGCAGCACCGAATTGATACTTGGAAAATTCAGCTCCTCAGTCACAAATGGAGCTTCATTTCTCATAATCTTCATTTATCCATGGGTGAATTCTACATAACCATGAAGCTTCTCTACTCCCTTATCTTCTCTCCTCTTTCTTCTTTCTTTTTTCCCCTCTCAAGGATGCTCTCTCACCTAATGACTTCATACTCCCTTTAAGCTTCTTCCGTCCCCTATTAAGTCTTTCCCTCCCTAGAGACTTTTTTCTTTTTCTCTCTATCTTCCCATCTCTTGCCCTTCAAGTCACTACTAACCTACATCACTTCACCCACCATCTAGAGAATTTCTAATGTGGTCTCAAAGCTCTCCCTATCCTACACACTCATCCTACTAACCTACGCACAACTCTCCCTAACCTTTACTCAACTCACTAACCTATACACAACTCTCCCTAACCTTCACTAACACTTAATCTAATTCTAACTAAAACTCTCTAGTCTCATCTAAGCTCTTAACCAAAGCTCTCTAACATATTATAAGACTCACTAGGCTAAACCAACCTCACTAAACTAATCTAACCTACTTTCTAAACTAAACCAAACTCAAAGATCTCTTTTAAACTAAACTAAACCAAATCTAAACTAAACTAAACTAAAAAAACTCTTATAAGCTACTACTTCTAATTAAACTAAACTCAAAGAACACTTCTAAACTAAACTCAAAGAGCTCTTTTAAACCGCTTCTAAACTGAACTAAACTCAAACTAAACTAAACTAAACTAAACTCAACTCTAAGAACTCTTCTAAACTACTTCTAAACTAAACAAGACTCAAACTAAACTAAACTAAACTAAACTAAACTCAAAGAACTCTTTTATACTAAACTAAGTCAACTCCAAACTTACCAATCCAACCTAAGACTTACTAACTGGAACTAAAATTCTCTAACTCAACCTAGGATCACCAAGAAATAAACAAAAACTAAATAGACTAAAACCATACTAAAAACTATGGAAAAGACACCCTAAATAAAAAGGACCACTAGGGGACTAAAGCTAAAGACAACCTAGGATCTACCTAAAGCTAACTTAAGAGAAAGAAAACAAGGATGGGGGAGGCCTCTAATAGTCACGTTAGGACTCAAAATAATTCACTAATGGTCTCCAAAATGTAGCTGAAAAATCAATAATGAGCCAATAAGAAAAGTGACTTATACAAATTATTTAAATATATATATATATATATATATATAACTTTATTTGCAAAAGAATTTTTAATTAAAAATTAATTTTTGGGACAAATTTATTTACAAAACAATTTTTGGACAATTTTTATTAAACAAAGAATTTTTTTAGACAATTATTATTAAAAGCAATATTTTAAATTCTATTAAAAACTATTTTTTTTTTGGATTTTTCTAAAAGCATTTTTTTTGAATTTTTATTAATAAAAAAACTTTCTTTTATTAAGAAGAATATTTTAAAATTATTATTTTATTAAAACATATTTACTGAATTATTCCTCTTATTTAAACAAAATTTTTTATTTATTCGATATTCATTTCTGTACATAACAAGTAAATATAAACAGATAAATATTTACAAAAACCGATATAAATAAAACTAAATATAAGTGGGAAATCAAATATATACCCAAACAAGCTTACAACAAGTTCAATGTCTTCTTATGGCTTTTCAAGTCTCACTTTCTTCTATGAAATTTTGTATGTCGCGTGTCATAAATCTATACTCAGCCAACAGAATTGCAAAATGAGTTCATGCAAAAATAAAAATAGCCCAAATGTAAATATACAAAGTCCAAAAACAAATATTCAGACCCAAATTCAAACTTCAAATTAGTTCAATAAATTTTGTCAATCGAAATGGGTCTAAATTAGCAAATATAACCCAACAAAAATGTCTCACATGTCATAAGCTCTAATATAAAATTTCCAAAATTAATAGCCAAAATAATTTCCAAAATAATATTTTTAATATATTAATTATGGACCCGCGTTTTCTCGTGCGTCCCCACTCGACAACAAGACTATCTTTTTATTTATTTGGTAAAAATTTGATTTTTAGAAAAAGACTTGGAGTCACCACTTATTTTTATTTTATTTTTAAAGGGAAAAACAAAATAAGAAAAAAAAAACCCTAAGTGTGACTCCTAAAGGAAAAACAGATCTGTGAAAAAATGAGTCTAGGTCCTAAGGTTAGGTTAGTTATTAGGAAGGTACGGTGGTGAGTCGTAACACTCCTCTAAGCCCGTATACATACAGTCTCTACTAAACAAATTAAAGGAATTATGACTATTAATTAATTAATTATGAATACCAAGAAAAATAATCATGCAAATGAGTATGTACAAGTCATGGTGAAAATCAATCTACACAAAAATAATGATGAAACATATTACAAAAATACACAAAATAAGTGGCAAGAGGATTATGCAAGTTGATTATTGAACTGATTAAAAAAAGATATTTTTTTCAAGAAATTTCAAAGGAGTTTATTTAAAACAATTTCAAATTAATTATTTCAATTTATTTATTTACAAAAAAAAAGTTTCAATTTATTTTCAATTAATGATTTGTATCAATTTCACTTGTGTTCAGTTTTCAAGTTATTTACACTTAATACCATTAAAATAATTTATTAAAAGTAATATATATAAAAATAAAATAAAAAGAATTTGATTTTATTTACAAAAAAAAAAAATTATTTACCTTTGTTTGAAAAAAAAAAAAATTTTTACAATTTTATTTACAAAGTATTTCAAGTTCAATCCTTATTTAAGATATATATATATATATATATATATATATATTATAAATTATTAAAAAATAAATTATAACTTTATCAACGAAAAATGTTTCAATTAAAAAAAGACCAAACAAAGAGAAGTACATTGGCAAAAAGCCTTGGGAAATATATAAATAAACTTCTACCAACTCCAGAAAGTCTTCAATTACATGTTTATCAACAAATAGAACTTCTAATATTGTTTTGCTAAAAGAGAAAGGGAAAAAAAGCTTTTCTCATATACCACGTTTGTCATAAATAAAATACCATACATCAACTGATAACATGTACTTCAAATATTTCTAACATTTAAAAGATATAATATAATGAGGAAATACAAGAACAAAAGTTATTCTAAAACAATATAACATACTAATCAATAGCTCATAAAGAACTTTACTAATATTCTTATTACCAATTAAAATACGAATATTCATAACTTGAAATAAAATGATTTTTCCAATCATTAAAACCAAGACATAGTTATAATCATGACATTTATAATAAGAATCTTGAACGTTCAACCATAATAGAATATGTTATATATATATATATATATTGTTGGTTAAAAATAAAGTGTAAGAAGAGTTACACTTTTGAAAAAAAAACTTTTGAAAATAAAATGTAAGAAGGGTTACACTTTTAATGTGTGAATTAAACACATGATTAAGTTTTGAAATCTTACAAAACTTGAAAGGTTAAGAAAGACAATGAGTCTTCTCATCTTTGTAACTTTATAAAACTTAAGAGGTTAAGTGTAAGAGAGTTACATATTTGAGATTAAATCATGTTTAATGTGTGAATTAAACATATGATTTAATTTTTTGAATGTTACAAAGATGAAGAGATTGAGGAAGACAATGGGTTTTTTCTCATCCTTGTAACCATTTTTCAACCCTAAGAGTGCTTTATATGACTTTTCTTTTTTTGAAATCTTATGCAGAAAAGTGAAAAGACTTGATCAATCCCAAGACTATTTCCATTTAGTTCCCTAAAGATTTCTAGAAGTGAGAGGAAATAGAGTCTTTGGACAAAGTTCCAAGAACTTGTTTGAGCCTTTCTTGTGTCCTTCTTCTTCTTCTTCTTCTTATTTTATAACTTTGAGAGTTTTATTGTATCAAAGTGAGTGTTTGAGAGTGTTTCTTTTCTCCATTGTATCCAAATTTTCCTAACAATCAAAGACTCTAGTTTCAATGGAAGGAGAGACTATCAAGATTATGAACCAAGATCTTGTGAGGTTGGACCGTTTTGATGGTTCCCACTTCATTAGGTGGCAAGACAAGGTGAGATTCCTTCTCACAGCACTCAAGATTTTCTACATCCTTGATCCTACCTTGGCACCGTTACCGGAACCAAAGGAAAATGACACACCTCAAGTGGTGGCGGCAAGGAAGAAGAGGGAGGAGGATGAGCTCATATGTAGGGGTCATATTTTGAACGCCTTATCCGATAGGCTATATGATCTCTACACCAACACCAATTCCGCGAGGGAGATTTGGGAGGCTCTTGAAAACAAGTTCAAAGCCAAAGTTGAAAATCAACTAGGAAAAAATATTAAGGTGCTTAGAAGTGATAGAGGTGGTGAATATTTCTCTAGTGAATTCAATTCTTTTTGTGAAGAATATGGCATAATACATGAGTGCACTGCACCCTATACACCTCAACACAATGGCATAGCGGAGAGAAAGAATAGAACATTCTTGGAAATGGTGAATGCTATGTTATTGCATGCTAAATTGAATTTCAATTTGTGGGGTGAAGCTTTGTTGACTGCTTGCCATATTTTGAATAGAATTCCTATGAAGAAAAATGAGATATCTCCATATGAGTTATGGAAAGGAAGGAAGCCTAATATAGGTTACTTCAAAGTGTGGGGGTGTCTTGCTTATTGCAAGAAAACGAATCCAAATAAAACAAAATTGGGTCCAAGAGCCATTAAGTGTGCATTTGTAGGCTATGCCTCAAATAGCAAAGCTTATAGGCTATTAGACTTGGAGTCTAATGTGATAATTGAATCAAGAGAGGTAGAGTTCTTTGAGAATTTGTTGAGTGATAGCAATTCTCAAGTACCTACTAGTGTTGGAGAGTCTCAAGAGGAGACACCTTCAAAGGTTGTTGAGCAACCCATTGTGCCTCGGAAAAGCCAAAGAGCTAGAAAAGAGAAAGTGTTGGGATTGAATGAGATTGACTCTCAAAGAATTTCCTTTTGCTTAGTAGAAGGAAATAGAAAAGATATTATAAGAAAAATTCCTATAGTACTTCAAATAGAGGAGGATCCCAAAACATACAAAGAAGCTATGGCTTCTAGAGATGTTGTTTTTTGGAAAGAGGTTATCAATGATGAAATGGATTCAATTATGTCCAACCAAACATGGGAATTGGTAGAACTTCCACCAGGATCTAAACCAATAAGGTGCAAGTGGGTATTTCGAAGGAAATATCACACCGATGGCATGATTCAAACCTTTAAGGCTAGATTAGTAGCTAAGGGGTTTAAACAAAGAGAAGGTATTGATTATTTTGATACCTATGCGCCGATGGCTAGAACAACATCGATTAGGATATTGTTTGCTTTGGCATCAATTCATAATCTATTTGTTCATCAAATGGATGTCAAAACGACATTCTTGAATGGGGATCTCAATGAGGAGGTCTACATGGAACAACCGGAAGGTTTTGTTCTACTGGGGAATGAAAACAAAGTGTGTAAGCTTGTCAAATCATTATATGGTTTAAAACAAGCTCCTAAACAATGGCACGAAAAATTTGATCATGCTATTCTTTCGGATGGATTTAGACACAACAATGTGGACAAGTGCTTATATTCTAAGACTTGTGATGACTATGTAGTCATAGTGTGTCTATATGTGGATGACATGTTAATCTTGAGTGATGACATGACAGGAATAATAGAAACGAAAAGGTTTCTATCCTCAACCTTCAAGATGAAAGATCTTGGAGAAGTTGATACTATATTGGGTATCAAAGTGAAAAGAAATAGTGGGGGTTATGCTTTGAACCAAACCCACTATATTGAGAAAGTAGTTAGCAAATTTAGTCATCTCAAGATTAAAGATGCTAATACTCCATTTGATTCAAGTATAAAACTTGAAAAGAATGATGATAGATCGGTGGCTCAACTTGAGTATGCAAGTGCAATTGGAAGTCTTATGTATGCTGCTCAATGTACTAGGGCTGACATTTCATTTGCAGTTAGTAAACTAAGTAGGTTTATTAGCAATCCAAGAGTGGAACATTGGAAAGCTATTGGTAGAGTTCTTGGTTACCTAAAGAATACCAAAGAACTAAGCCTCCAATATTCAAAGTTTCCAACTATACTTGAAGGGTATTCAGATGCAAGCTGGATATCGAGTGTAGGAGATAATTTATCTACCACAGGTTGGGTGTTTACACTTGGTGGTGGGGCTGTCTCTTGGGGATCCAAGAAACAAATTTGTATATCACACTCAACCATGGAGGCAAAGTTTATAGCTCTAGCTGCAACTGGAAAAGAAGCTGAGTGGCTTAGGGATCTCATGATGGACATCCCTTTTACTGCAAATAATGTGTCAACAGTGTCGATACATTGTGATAGTCAAGCCACTCTAGCTCGTGCGTACAGTGGAGTGTACAATGGGAAGTCTAGACATATAAGCATTAGACATGAGTATGTGAAACAATTGATTCAAAATGGAATCATCTCAATCTCATTTGTGAGGTCAAGTGGAAACTTGGCGGATCCTCTTACTAAACCTCTTACAAGAGATTTAGTAAGGATAACATCTAGAGGGATGAGACTAAAACTCCTTAAAT
>NC_048431.1:18547732-18663959 GCF_004353265.1 Vitis riparia
AGTAGTCCTGGCTATGTGTGTTATATTTGATTTACAACTTGAACAGTTAGATATGAAAACTATGTTTTTTCATGGAGAGCTTGAAAAAAAAATTGATACACTCCAACTAGAAGGATTTGAAGAAAATAGGAAAGAGAACTTGGTTTGCAGGTTAACCAAATCTCTATACAGAATAAAACATGTGCCAAGATGTTGGTACAAGAGATTTGATTCCTTCATATGGAGCCTTGGGTACAATGGACTTAATTAAGATAAAATTATATATTACAAAAGATTTGAGGGTGATGATTTTATTATCTTGCTATTATATGTGGATGACATGTTGGTTGCAAGCCTCAACAAAGGTCAAGTCCAAGAATTAAAAGAACAATTGGATATGATGTATGAGATGAAGGATCTAGGACTAGAAAATAAGATTCTAGGGATGTAAATTCACTGAGATAAACAAAGCAGGATGATTTGGCTCTCACAGAAAAATTATTTGAAGAAAATTTTGCATCGTTTCAACATACATGATTGCAAGCCAATTTCTACCCCACTTTCTATGAATTAAAAATTATCCTCAAGTATGAGTCCTAGTAATGAAGCAAAGATGATGGAACTATCTCGAACACTGTATGTATCAGCAGTGGGAAACTTAATATTTGTTATGATTTGTATAAGACTAGACATTGCACAAGTAGTGGAAGTAAGTTGGTTCATGGCATATCGGGGAAAGAGCATTGGAATACAATTAAGATGATCCTTCAATACATCAAGGGACCTCAAATGTTGCGTTATGTTTTGGAGGATCAGAATTCATTGTCAAAGGCTATGTTGATTCAGACTTTACAGATGATCTTGATAAGAAGAAATCCAGTACAAGCTATGTGTTCACATTTATAAGAAGAACTGTGAGTTGGGTTTCAAAATTTCAAACTATTGTGGTTCTGTCTACAACAGAAGTAGGGTACATGATAGCTACACAAGTTTGCAAATAAGCTATCTAGACTAAAAGGTTATTGGAGGAGCTTGGGCATAAACAAGAGAAAATTTCCTTATTTTGTGATAGTTAAAGTGTCTTGCACATTGCAAGGAAGCCTTCATTTCATTCCAAGACTAAGCACATAGGTGTTCAATATCACTTTTTCCTAGAAGTGTTGGAAGAAGGAACCATGGATATGCAAAAGATCAATATGAAAGTGTAGACCCTCAATTTTGTCATCTTATCACATGTCCTATTAGATACTTGTTCGATACTTTACAGTAGTTCCTTGGTGGCCCATAGCTACTCATACTACTTACCTTTTTTGAGCCACCTCGAAGACTTTGGTAGAGAGATTTATCTAACCCCGTTGTGACTCTTGGCAACCCTAATTTAGACTTAGGCCCACTTAAGCACCCTAGACCCATTTAGATACACTTGGCCTATTAGGCATCACCTTAGGCCCATTTAGATGCACTTGGCACCTTCTAACTTGCACACATTCACCCTAGGTTACTTAGACAATCTTTCAAAATAGGTCACTTGGACACTTCTTTTGGCATAGCCCACTTAGGCGTGTTCTTGATTTTGGTTACTTCTTTTTTCGAGATAGGATGAGTATTGGCTTGACTATTTATTGCACGAAATGAATTTTTATTTTTTATTTTTGAGGGTTTGAGTTTGACATTTAAATTATTATAATTCGTTGCATTACTTTAATTTCTTGATTTTTTTCTAATTGCATACGTTTGATATTTATTTTTATACCCTTATCAATTTATTTGTTTATTTACTCACTTATTCATTTATTCTTTAATTCCATGAATTGACATTTTGGATTTTTGTGGCTATGTGATTTGATTTTCTATTTTATTTTATTATATTTCCAATTACATTATTTCTTATTTCAACTTTATTTTTAATTTTGCACGAGACTTGGAGCCATCAAGGAGAGGAGATCATGGTCAAATAGGGAAACTTGGAAGGAATTCGGGCTACATATAGAAAGTGGGCAGATACGGCTTTAAGAACGAATCCGGGCTGCATATGATTTGCTTTAAGAAGGAATCCAGGTTGCATATAAAAAGTGGTTAGATCACGATTTTAAGAAGGAATCCGGGCTGCATATGATTTGCTCGAAGAAAGAATCCGGGCTACATATAGAAAGTGGGCAGATCACGGCTGAGGCACATTCGGGAGCATATGGAAAGAAGATTAAAAGGGATCTGATCACTTACCAAACAAGATACAGCTGCATCCTTGGGGAAATCTCCAAGTGAGCCACACATAATGAACTTCCCATATCCACGCGCACATAGGAAAAAATGGAAATAAGATATTCCATAAGGAGTGGGCTGCCTTATAAATAAAGGAGAGAATCCAAGCATAAGAGGATTTTTTTTTTCAGAGGGGAATAGGCGGAAAGAATTTTCACGCGGAACTTTGGAGGAGAGCAAGGGACTTCAGGCAGAGACCGAGCTATCACCTTAGTCACCAAGAGGGGATTTTCTTTTTCACTTCACAGGTTAGTTTTCCATATAATATTCTTATTTAGTCTAGATTTCTTTTAAACAAATTTCAATTTTTGATTAATTCTTTGTGTTAAAGTTTATTTTGTTTTTTAAATTCTCAATTAGTTTAGTTCTAATCCACCTTTCAGTTTTAGTTTACGATTTAATTTGAATGTGTTAATGATCTTTATTCCTTAGTTTAAATAATTTGAGAGGTAAAGTTTATTTTTTTAACTTAATCTTAGTTTATGATTTAATTTGAATGTGTTAGTGACTTTTATTCCTTAGTTTAAGTAATTTGTGAAGTAAAGTTTATTTTTTTAAATTCTGGATTAACTTAATTTTGGTTTATGATTTAATTTGAATGTGTTAGCGACTTTAATTCCTTAGTTTAAGTAATTTGTGAAGTAAAGTTTTTTTTTTTTTTTAATTCCAGATTAACTTAATTTTAGTTTATGATTTAATTTAAATGAGTTAGTGATTTTTATTCCTTAGTTTAAGTAATTTGTGAAGTAAAGTTTATTTTTAAAAATTCTGGATTAACTTAATTTTAGTTTATGATTTAATTTAAATGAGTTAGTGACTTTAATTCCTTAGTTCAAGTAATTTGTGAAGTAAAGTTTATTTTTTAAAATTCCGGATTAACTTAATTTTAGTTTATGATTTAATTAGAATGTGTTAGTGACTTTTATTCCTTAGTTTAAGTAATTTGTGAAGTAAAGTTTATTTTTTAAAATTCTGGATTAACTTAATTTTAGTTTATGATTTAATTTGAATGTGTTAGTGACTTTAATTCCTTAGTATAAGTAATTTGTGAAGTAAAGTTTATTTTTTTTAATTCCGCATTAGTTTAGTTTTAGTTTGAATGTATTAGTAATTTTAATTCATTAGTTAAATAATTTTATTAGATAAAATTTATGTTTTTAAACGAGTTTTGATTTTGTTTTGTTCCATATTTTTAGTTGATGTATTTTTATAATCTTAGTTTAGTTTATTAGATTAATTAATTTTATTGATAAAATTTATGCATCTGATCTTGTTTTATTTTAATTGCAATTTATTTGTTTGGTTTGCATTTTTATTCTTTTCATATGATCTTAGTTCATTAATTTAATCAATTCTACTGATAAAGTTCATGTTTTTAATCTTGTTTTAGTTTTGTTTTAATTTATCTATTTAGTTTAGGTTTTTTTTTTAGAATTTTAGTTTATCAATTTGGTTGATCCATGTAATTAATCTCATGTCTTTTAAAATTGTTTATCCTTGTTTTGATTCATGTTATCTAGTTTAAGTGGATTTATAATTCTAGTTTATTAGTTTAATTGATCCTATGCAATTGGATTCATGTTTTTAAATATTAATCTTATTTTTTATTCATCTTTTTAGTACATGAGTTTTTAGGACTTGAGTTGTTTAAGTTGATTGGTTCCATGTCATTTTCATATTCTGAACTTGTTAATTTTATTTCTTGGTTGATCCACTTTTAGTTTGTATGTTTTTCAAAGCTTTAGATAACTTGTTTAATTGATCTAAAGTTGTATTATTTCTATCTTAAATATATAAATTTTCATTATTGGATTGATAATAATTTAGTTCATATGTTTCTCTAAAATTTTAGTTAATTAGCTTAATTGATCTTATGTTAGTTTTTTATTATTCTTTTGTGTTCAATTCCCCATTTTTAATTCTTGATTAATATCTTTTAATTTTATTTGATCTAAAGTCATTTAGTTTATTGCTTTGATAGTTTTTTTGTTTTTTTTTTTTTGTGAAGTTTAATTTTTAGAGGTCATTGGAAAATCATGAAGATCAACCTCTACCCTCACCTTTATTAGTCTTGTTGATTACTGAGAAAATTTTACTTTGTGATTTTGTTTTATTTTGGGTTGCCTATATTTGATCTTTGCGAATTGTTTATTTGTGAATAATGTCTTTCCCTTTAAAATAAAATACTTTTCTCAAAATGTTCCTTACAAAAATCTATTTTAAAAAATCATTTAGAGTCCTTAGAATAAAAAATCTCATTTTCTTAAAATAATATGCAACCATTTTTTTTTTATCAGTTTGCATATTTCTCAGTTTTTTTAATGAAAATTTTGGTTTTAAATCATAAGCGAATCCAAGCTTGTGGTCCCACATAAATGAGATAATTCCAAGTTAGATTTGTGTATATCAATTGGGGAATTGGTGAAACCCCTACATAAAAAAAAGTCTTTTCAAAACTTATTTTTGCTACCACCTTTGTTGGTTGTTACAATCATATCTATTTTTTTAGGAATTATATACAAGACATATGTGATAATTGATGAGTTAGTATACTCTGATAATTTTTGCTATGCTAATTAGATAAAAAGCATGCTAGGATTTATCTTATTATTTATTATCTAATCCCTCATGTCTTGTGGAAGCACATTACAAGTTACCCATGCTATTCAAGTATGTTTCTTACCTTCGTATCTTAATTCCATAAATTATGTATTGCATTGTATATGATCGTTATGTATTACTTTGTATGCAATTCTCAACCCGTTCAACATATCCTTTTGATTGTTTGTTTAGCTTGCCATGTTTGATTAAGAGACTAGGATAAAATATATGTTGTGTTTTATTTTCCAAACTAATCATTGATGTCTTTTGATGGCGCTTAAGAAGCAGTCTAGGTATGCACCCTAACTCTCCTTTATTATAATTTGATCCTATTTGGCATGTTATTTTTTTAAATCACCTTAGTTTATCTAGGTATCCTCAATTAATCAATTAATTGTCATATTTCCCTCAATTTAGTCAGTAGAGACCTCTTTAGGGCTTAGAGGGTGCTACTTCCTAGAGGTACTTTCCCAATAAGTAACCTGATCCTCGGACCTAGACTTGGGTTTTTCAAAGACAGGCTTTTCCAAAAATTATGGAGTCATTTTTTTAGGGTTTTATTTCTTGTTTTATTTTTCCTTTAAAATAAAAATAAAATAAGTGGCGACTCCAACTTTTCTTTCTAAAAATTAATTTTTCACAAATAAAAAGCGAGTCTCGTCGATCAAGTGGGGATGCACGTGAAAAATGCGGGTCCACATAAAGTCAATTTAGCAAATGCCTTGACAAAACCAATTCATACTGATAAATTCAATTGGCACAATCCTATTATGGCTTGACAGTAACATAAGCAGTATGTAATAGGGCAAGACATAGAAGAATGACTTTAAGGGGGAGAATGTTAAGGTTGAAGTCATCTCACATCGAAAAAAAGATAAAAAAGATGGGAGCTTTCTTGTCCTATAAAAGAAGGTTTCCACCCCTATACTATTCATCCCAAGAAAGGCTTTCATTCTTTTATAAGCTTTTATGTCTCTCCTCTTAGTTGAGAGAGAGTTTGTAATTTTGTCTTCATATAGTGAATATTTTTCAGTCTTACCCCATGGAGGTATATTTCTTAAATAAAAGGGTTTTTACCACATAAGTATTTTTTCCCATTATTTTATTTATTGCTCTATTTTTCTTTTTATTATTCTATTTTCAAATTATCATTGTGGATATCATTCCATAACACTTTATGGGATGAGGACAAATGAGACTGAAATGCATAAGGAACTCAGTAATAAGTTTGATTATGATGGTGTGTTTGGAACTGCACTTAATCAGTTTTGCATTTAGGCTACTATTAGACATCTACTTACTATGTATGGAGAATAAAGTGCTTCCTAAAGGCACTAAATTGGATGTGAATCATGTAGAATAAGTTAGACAGTCCATATTTGAAAAGAAGAAGTCAAAGCTCTTTTTACCTAGTTAAATAGTGAAGGTCATGTAGATGCTTGCATCGCAAATGATAGTGATGCATTCCTTTTTGAGGTTAAATATGTGGTAAAATGCCTCTAACCCAATTGTAAGGGTTAGAATACATTTTTATGTAGGGAAAGGTTGGAAGGACTTGAATTTTGGTCGATGAGTCTCATGCACCTAAAGGTTGTTTTGAAAACTAAAAGAAAAAAAACAAGGTCAACTTAGAATAGCCTGATCAGATTCAAACTACAATATGTTTAGAACCTTTGGAATGTCACCACATGTCAAATATTGAAGCTTACTCCTAGTGATCCTAACAGTACAACTAGTAATGCACTTCAGAAAGTTTTTTAAGAGTATCTTATACAGGGTCAAAAAATAGAGCCCATCCTAGGACAATTAGAGGTTTTACACACTCTCATTTACCACTTTCATGGAAAAGACTTATCTCTTTCATTGTAAGATGAGACTAGTAATTTTTGGATGGAATCTTGGATTTGTTCATGAAAACCGAGGATAAGGATTTTAGTAACAGTCATCTTGATGGGGGGAAAGTAAGAGCTATCACACAAATACTATCCATCGGGGTCTAAGATTGGTTTTTTTTAGAAGAAAGCTTGCAATTGATGTAGGTGCAACAGGTCCTCAGTATGTGAATGTCACACTTGGCGTGGATAATCAATCTATAAATGGAAACTTAGAATAACTTTTAGAATATGGATAGAGGTGAGATTCTAAAGGCTGTTTGGTTCTACTTTCTGGGTATGGAAGTTATTTCATGATTACCATAACAGTTCCAAAGACTGCAAGCTGATAATAATTTTTGCAAGAGGACACCACAAGGATTGGTGCTCGATCTCATTGGGAAAACATGTAATACCCATTCCAAGTTCATTTAGAGTTTTGTTAAACCGCAAGTGGTAAGGACTAGAGAATAACATCCTACGCAACCTACTCCTCTCACGTTGCCTCTTAGGATAAACCTTCCTTACCCATTACCATCTCCACATTACCTTTAAAATCCATCTTCGGAATCCTCTCAAACCCCCTCAAAACCTCCGTTTTAAGTTACATTTCCCATTCCAATGCCCTTAGACTAGTTTGTTGAGGAAAAGCAGAAGACATTAGTAATTTCTCTACACAACCCGACGTCTTGAGGAAGAAACTAGAAACAAGAATCCACCTTATTTTCTTCAGAAATTGTTGTCCAAGAATATCAGAAGGCTACTAGGAAATAAGATTTGTACCAAATGAATTTGGATTTCCTACAAAACTGTTCCCAAACATTTACCAACAAACCCAAGATTGGTAACGTTCATTCACATGCTTTAATTATGGATTCTACATTAGAAGCTTGTGATTGTGATGATGGATAAAAAAATGATTAAAGTTGTGATTCATCTAAATATGGAGAGCTGCTCAAAGCAAAAGGTATGGTTGTAGAGAAGGGATTAGTTAATCAAATTGTTGAATCGAGGTTTCATATTAATTTGAATTTACTATGCAACTCCTAATGTACCCAAAGTCATGTACAATGTAAGAGACATGAGTTGAATGCTCAAATCAATGTCAATACATAAAAGGGATAGTAAGGGGACAATTAAGTGTAACTTTGTTATATCATGTCTTGCTTTTAGGGGCTCAATCCTAACATGAGATTGGGTAGTTCTTAGGTATTCTAGATCTATGCTTATGCTTTATTTCTTCAGGAGTGTCATCAAGAGGTACATCTTCATCCATGTCAGAGACAATGTTTCTTATAGGGATATCATTAGGGCTTTCTTTCATGATCTCTAAGTCTTTAGGGTTATTCCCAATTGATTTCTGGGTTAAAATTTGACTCTCAATTATATCATGATCATACCTAGTATCATTTACAACTACATTAGAAGACTCTTAGATAATTTTTTAATCTTGATCATAAACCCTATTGACTTTACTCATAGTAGAATAACCTAGGAAGATACCTAAATTAGATTTAGCATCAAACTTTCCAAGGTTCTCCCTATCCTTGAGTATATAGAATTAACTAACAAAAGTCCTAAAATACTTAAGGTTAGGTTTTTTTTTTCCCAATCCATAATTCATAAGATGTCTTATTTGTTTTAGGCCTAAGAAAAATCCTATTGGTAGTATAAGATGCCATATTGATTTCTTCTTCCCAAAATTGCATAGGGGTATTATGCATATGAATCATCACCCTAGTCATTTCTTGTAGTACTCTATTCTTTTTTTTTAGTTACTTTATTCTACTAAGGAGTTATAGGGGCTGATAATTCATGTTTATTGTCAAATTCTTACCCCTATCACTCCTAATCCTTATAATTAGATGACCTATTTCCACTTGTATTCTATTGAATAAATACTTTAAGTGCTCTATGGCCTCTAACTTCTCCTTAAGAAAACTCACAACAGAGTATCTTTTAAATTTGTCTACAACTATAAGGACATATCTCTTGCCACCTTTACTTTTAGTTCACATTGGACCCATGAGATCCATGTGAAGAAGATTTAAAGGTTTAGTGGTCCTTATTTCCTTTTTCTTTTTGTGTGAACTCTTAGTTTGTTTTCCTTTCATACACTCACTACAAATGGGTTTAGGTTCACCACTAAGCCTAGGGATACCTCTAACTTTTTCAATATTCATTAAGTGCACAAGGTCCTTATAGTTTGTGTGACCTAGTCTTCTATGTTAGAGCTCAGTAGGATCAAGATTTGCTTTAGTGCACATAAGTGGTTGTTAGGACATTAAGTCTTGTTTATATGTTGATAATTTTGTTCTAATTTATGCTTGGCCATAGAAATCTTTTTAGATAATGACTTGCTTTCCATTGAAGATCAAGGGTTACTATTAGGCTAAATAGGAAGTCACATGTACGTCTAAAAAGGTTTCACTTATGGCATATAAAGCTTTTTTGAGGTATAAAAAGGTTCGATATCATTCTAACTAAGCATTTTTACACACTTCTTTGATTATTTTCCACTTTTTACAACATCATCTTTCTTTCATTGATTTCAACAACTTTAGATGACTTGGGGATGTTAAAATATGCATTGTGTTTCACTATTCCTTTTGCCTTGACTCTGTCAAAATGCTCAAATGTTTTCAAAGCATGTGTCAATATATTATTTGGACCACTAGTGAGAATACCAAGCTTCTTACCATTAGCAACCAACTCATTTTATAAAACAATATAATAAGTTAGGTTCAATATCATATTTCTAAGCATTATAACCTTGAATTTATTGAATAAAGCTCTAATGCCTAAAGCTTGTACCAATATTATGCTTGGTTTCAACATCATAGTTGTCTTTCTTTTCTATGACCAGTTTTCATAATTTCCATCTAGGCACAGGTTTCCTAAAGCTATGTTTTTTAAATTGTTGCATAATATAATGACTTCGATAGGTATTACTATTGCACAAGTTTGATTGATATAAGATTCTAGAACAAATCATTTCTATTATAAGATTATACAATATAAATAAAAAACAATATATATTTAAAAAAATCTATTAAAAATAATTGATATATTTTTAATACTTATATTTGTGTTAATTTTTTTTCCATAAAATAATTATCTTTACATCCATTTTACTAACAACTTTTTTTATAGTTTGTCTCATTAATTATAAAAAATTCTCTATCACATCACACCTTATACATTATAACTACAACATTAAATTTTCCCTACTTGGCCAAGCATGAAAGATAAAAAATGAATAAATCAAAACAAGTATGACTTATCACATCTTGCCTTGTGATTGTATAATCTTTTCTACTTAATTGATAGAGATAGATGTTCAAAGACTATTTTTATTTTGATTCTTTGACTTTTTTTTGGTTTGAAAGCTTATTCATGACTTCCTTCATATCTATATCTCAATGTAGTTGTAGTAAGGTGGGGGTTCTTTAAGGTGTTCACGATCATCCTCCAAAGGCATAATATGGTCTTTAGTAAGACGGTTTTTGAATGATAAGTTTTTGCAAGTGTATTATTCCTACTATCTTCATCAACCATGAATGCATTTTGCAAATTCAATTAGTTTTTGGTAAACATGCATATAATGAATTGAATAAGATGTAGAAATACTATTTAAATAATTATTTCATACTAAAAAATGTCTCATAGCTTTTCTTTTAACTCATTTAGCCCTACCTACCAATCAAAATAGTTTACTAGAACTAGGTTCCTTGCAAGAATTTCACCAAACTACTATATTGCATAGATTTTCAACCTTGAGAGAAAAATAGCTAGTGTTAAAATCTTCAGTGATTTTGATCTATGAGTGAGATCCTAAAATGGTAATATATTCCTTATGGATTGGGTCATTGTTGATTAAGGTGTGTGATAATAGATATTCTCAAGATAAAGACCATAATATTTCATGATATTAAAACAATGTGCTCTTTTAGGTAATCCTAAGGACTTGTAATCATGAAATTAATGATGCTATAATAATTTTTTAAGTGAGATTTGATACATGTCCTTTATGGACTAGAGTATATTAGTTGATTATATAATAGGAGGATTTGAGACTTGAGGGTGGTAGAGGCAATCTTAAGAGGTTAATAGATTTTTTGCTTTATTAGATTATGGATGCTAATTCATGGAAGTCTACATGTGGTGGATAATAGGACATTCACCATAAAAAATTATGAAATTGGATTTAATCAAGCTTTATCTCAATGCAATTTCATAGGATATTAGAGTATAGTTGACTTTTTTTTAGTGAAATATTGAGTCAACTTCAAAATTGGATTATAAGGAAAATAAAATTTTGTTGGTACAAAATTTTAAGGATTTATGGAGAAATAATAATTAAGGTTGTGGTTTCATAAGAATTTATGATTAATTAATTTAGGTTTTTTTGGATTAGTTTAATTAATTAATTGGAGTCCATTAAGACTAATTAAATACCTAAAGCCCAATATGCTAGATTAAGTGACCTAAGCCCATGTCGGACCGAAGTCATTTAATCCCATAGGAGAGTTTATATAAAACCCTTGGGTTTTAGTTTTAAACTCTTTCAAACTAGTAGTCTTCTAGAAACTTAGCCTTCATTTATTTTTCTTTTCAAGGTATGAAGCCACTCTACACAAATGTCATGGATCTAAGAAAGAGCCATCAAGGGGAAGATCACAAGGTTATTGAAATAACTACATCAACTAAATTAGGATCTAGCAACATTCAGATCCAAATGTATGGTTTTTAATACCTAGATCTAAGATCATTTTTGTTTCCACTGAGTTTAGACTAGTAGCCCTGAGATTTAGAGAACATATAACCCTATGATCTAATACTCCAACATGATGTTCCTTACTATTCTCAATCAAGCTTACTCATCCTCTATGCTGAAGTGGTCTTTTTTAAGCCTTGATAGAACAAGACCATCTTGGTTCAACTCGGTCTTCTACATAGAATACTCATTAGGCCTAGGTTGCTAAAAGTAAAGGATCTAATTTATATCCTATCTTTTTTAGATCAATTAATGTGAACTAAACTCATCAACTTAGGCACCATTCTTGTTGTCAACCTTATCACACTTAAAGAACACAAATCTTTAATTCAAGGAGTCCTTGGTTGATAACAACCCAGAGAATTCAACCTTTAATTTTAATGCATCTATTTCATTAATACATGGAGGGGCTACAAGTACTTCGACCTATTCTTCCTGTATGAAGTTGACCCACTTGATTTTGGGGTCAATATACTTCATATACATCTCCACAACTTCAATGTAACGACTCGCACCCAACTGTGTAGATATTGCCCGTTCTAGGCCTAAAGGGACTCTCACAACTTTAACACGCGTCTATAAGGTTAAGAGAAGTCCATACTTATATAGCGCTAAGAACTTTTCCATCTATCTGATGTGGGATGTCACAAATATCATCCCATGCAAACAACATTCTCGTTGTGTCCCATGGGATTATGGGGCCAAATAGACAAACACCCCCTTATAGGGCAAAAAAAAAAAACCCCCCACACCAGGGTCAGGAATCGACTCTCATACCATTTGTAACAACTCGTATCCAATAGCGTAGATATTGTCCACTTTGGACTCAAAGTGATCCTCACGACTTTAAAATGCATATATAGGGTTAAAAGGAACCTTTACATATATAGGGTTAGGAACTTTCTCCCGTATCCGATGTAGGATATCACAAAACTTTTGATATAAATTAATTTAATAAAGGTAAAAAGGCCTTTTTGTATTTAAAACCCTTAGGTATAAATTAGATCTTTCCTATCTTCTCTATTCAGAAAACCCTTTTACACATATATCAGAGAGCATCAAGCTAAAGGTTTGGAGGTCTAGGGCTTGAAATCCAAATTTTCCAAGTAAGATTTTAACCCTTAAATTATTATTATTATTATTTAAATTTCATTCATTAGTTTTGATCCATTTAAAAATTCTTTAAAAGATTTCAATTTTAATTAGGATTTGTTTATTTAATCTTTTTAGATCAAAAGATTGAAAATTTATGAATGCATATTAATTTATTGATGGAGATAGGAAAATTCTAAATATTCAATTGAATAGATCAAAAATAGATAAATAATTAAATAAATAAATAAAATAGTTCAATTATATGGGCTTTAGATTTAAAAAAATAAAATAAAAATATATATCATTGATTACGAGTTTTTTTTTTTTTTTTTTGAAAAAGAAAACGAATGAATTATATGATGTCAAGAAGGAAAAAAATACAAATAAATAATAATAATAGGGACATGGAGTGGCAGTGTAGTGTAATGTTAAAAAAAATGGAAGAAAGAAAAATGATGTGTGTGCCCTAGGAAGGAAGTTGGGTAGTAATGATGACATGGGAAGAAACTTTGTTTTTATTTTGGGTTTTGTGTGTGCACTGCAGTTTATGCATTGAATTTGAAAATTAATAATAATAATAATAATAATTGTTTTTAATAAAAGTTTTAATTTAGTTTAAATATATAAAAGAAATAAATGGTTGGAATAAGATTAGAAAGAAATATGAGGTTTATAAAAATTTGAGAACTTATTAATTTAAATTATTAATGTTTAGGAAGTTGGATATAATAATAAGGTTAATAATATTGACATAGGAAATTAGTTAGGATTTCTAATACTAAATAAAATATTTTTAAAATTATCAAATTTAGACTTTTAGATAAATAATCAATAATAAATGTTGTATATGATATTATGTTAGGTGAGGAGTAAGCTCTTCAGGCTAAATTTTCCAAGGTTTTTAAGTGCTTCTTTGAGGTAAGGGAAATCAATACATATTTTATAAAAGAAAATAATTTCCTTTTTATATTGTATCTTGAAATGTGTAGAAATATTATTTTTATTTCTATGCATGGATCAAATATATGTTTTTCTGAAAACTATGTTTGAGCATTTTCTTTGTTTATGAAAAATGAAAATTATGGAGATATGATATTTTGTTTTGTAAGTTTGAATTAATGAAATGATGTATTTAACTTTAGTTTCTATGGCCCTAGTCAATGAGTTATAATTGTTGACATTTATATGGCCCTAGTCAACGGGTTATAATTGTTGACATATTCGGCCCTAATCAACGGGTTATAATAGTAGATATTATATGGTCTTAGTGAACGGGTTATAATAGTTGACTTTATAGCCCTAGTCAACGGGTTATAACTATTGACTTTTGGTTTTGTTCACCTTAAATGGAACAAATTTGAAACTAGTCATTCATTTGTAGAGTCTCACCTAACTAGACACCATTTTTTTTTTTGATAACCAGAGTAAAAATATTTTAAATGTATTTGATTTGGTTTTGAAATGGATATGAGAAAATTTTGTTGAAAAGTTTTGAATGTATTAGCATGTTTAACTCAAAAGTTTTTATGAAAATTAATAAATGTTATATTTCATGTTTGTAATTATAATTAAAAATGTTTTATCCATGAAATTGTATTGATGTTTCTTATTGAGCTTTAAGCTCATACCCTTTTGTTAATAATTTTTCCAGTACTCTCAGTTCAGGTAAGGAGTGATGGCTAGGCTGGGGAATTTTTCTTTGTTAGGATTTTGGTTCAAACTTTATTTTGAACATTATTTAGACATTAAAATTTAATTCCCGTTTGAATTATTTGAGTTTGAAGTTATTTGGACAATAATACTTGGGTTGATGTGTTAGTTTTTAAAGTTTAGAATTTGGGATTATAGAATTTATTTATTTTACTACTTTGAATAGGAATTTGGTAATTTCCAGTTACAAGATGAATGTTTGTGTCATTTTCACTTTGAGCCTTTAGGTTTGAGATGTGAAATGAATGTCATGCCCTTAGAGTGGGTTTTAGGGCGTGATAGAGTGGTATCAGAGCACTAGGTTATGATCTTGTTGGGAACTTGTTTTAGTCTACTTTGGGGATGGATGAGTGACGCATTAGCTTAAGTTTCAATCTCGTCTTGTATAAATTCATATTCTTCCTTATGAATCTAAATTGTCTAATTGGTTTCTTAGTGACTAATTTAGTTATATCTAATATTTTTTTTAGTACAACATGCCACCAACAAGATTAACATTTTCCCAAAACAGTCAGACTAATAATGATGTACCTTTTCTACTTAAGGGTTTGTCTCCCATGAATGTAGAAGGACTTTATAGGTATCTTGAGACTTTGGCTGGTTTGGTTAAGTGTTAAGCTAGAGCTATTGAGACTCAAGCTATTGGACAATCCTCATCTTTTAGGTGTAGCTCATTTGATGACTTTAAGAAGTTAGGTCCTCCTTACTTTTTTAGTACTTCAGACCCAATGGAAGCAGAAGCTTAGATTCTTAAGATAGAGAAATTTGTTGATGTTATAGATTGCTTAGAGGAGCAAAAAGCCTCTTATGCAACATTTATGTTAGATAAAGAGGCAAATCATTGGTGGCATATGACCAAGAGACTTTTAGAGGATTATGGACCTATAGTTTGGAGACAATTTAAGGAAACATTCTAAAAAAAAATATTTCCCTAACAGTATTAGACGACAAAAGGTGGGAGAGTTTGTTCATTTGGAATAGGGGAATATGACATGGCCTAGTATGAAGCCAAATTTACAGAGTTGTCATGTTTTGCTCCACAGTTGATTGCTATAGAGGAGGAAAATGCATTAAAGTTTCAAAAGGGATTGAAGCCCTATTTGAAGAACAAGATATCTATTTTGAAGCTCAGTGTCTATTCAGAGGTTGTAGATAGAGCCCTTATAGCATAAAAGGATAATAAGGAGCTTCAGTAGTATAGAGAGCAACAAAGGAAGAGGAGTAGGAGTGATGGTGCCCATGATAACCAAGCACCAAAAATGTTTGTTTCAACTAAGAGTCAGAATAAAAGGAAAATAGTGCAAATTTTATATATGACTTGTTCTATTTGTGGTAAGAAACATTGGGGTGAGCCTTGCTATAAAGAGTATGGAGCTTGCTTTAGTTATGGGAAGAATGGACATATGATTCGAGATTGTCAAGAGAATAAGAAGTTTATAATTAGGAAGTCCAATGAGGAAAATAAGGAGAATAAACAGAAATCCAAAGTCCAAGGGCGGATGTTTGCTATGAATCATCAAGATGCTCAAGCCATTACTGATGTGGTGACAAGTACTATTCAAATTCACATTTTATTTGCTAAAGCCTTGATTGACCCAAACTCAATACATTTTTTGTTTCAATATCTTTTGTTGGTTTGTTGGTATGCTTGTTGGTAGCTTGGACTTTGATTTGATAGATACTACTCATGTGGGACATTCTATTGCGGACAATATAATGTCTTGTGATGATTGGTTACAAAGAGATGTCAATTGACTTAGTACTCCCTAACCTTCAGGATTTTTGTGATAGATTTGTTAGTTTCCTACTATGTTTGTGTTGATTGTTTTAGGAAAAGTGTGACTTACCATATTTCTAGTTAACTTGAGTTTAGTTTGGGGGAAAACATATAGATAAACTATTGCATATGATCTCAATCTTGCGAGTTAGTTCCTTACTCAAGAAAGATTATCGAGAGTTTTTGGCCTATGTGGTGTGTGATAGAAAATATACTATGTCCTATTATTGTCAAGTTGATAAAGGTCTAGTGAAGCAATCTTAGTATTTGAGAGGTCACTCATAGAGAAAGAGATACAAGAAAAACATCCTCATTTATTTCAAGACTCATGTATGTCAAGTTTAGAGGACTAAGCTTCTGTTAAGGAGGGGAAGAAGCAATGCCCCAAACCCAATTTAGGAGTAAAATTTTAATTTAGAAATTAATAATTAATCAAATTAATTTAATAAGGGTAAAAAGGTCTTTTTGTATTTAAAACCCCTAGGTATAAATTAGATTTTTCCTATATTCTCTATTCAAAAAACCCTTTTACATAGAGATCAGAGAGTGTAGGGCTAAAGATTTGGATGTCTAGGGTTTGAAGTTCAGATTTTCCAAGTAAGATTTTAACCCTTAAATTATTATTTTTTTAAAAAAATTCATTTATTAGTTTTGATCCGTTTAAAAATTCTTTAAAAGATTTCAATTTTAATTAGGGTTTGTTTATTTAATCTTTTTATATCAAAAGATTGAAAATTTATGAATGCATATTGATTTATTGATGGATATAGAAAAATTCTAAATATTCAATTGAATAGATCGAAATTAAATAAATAAAATAGTTCAATTATGCGGGCTTTAGATTAATAAAAAATAAATAAATAAATCATTAACTACGAGATTTTTTTTTTAAAGAAAATGAATGAATTATATGATGTCAAGAAGGAAAAGAAAATACAAATAATAATAATAATAATAATAATAATAATAGGGATGTGGAGTGGTAGTGTAGTGTAGGGTTAAAAAAATGGAAGAAAGAAAAAAGAATGTGTGCGCCCTGGGAAGGAAGGTGGATAGTAATGATGACATGGGAGTAAACTTGGGAAACTTGTGCTTGGGGCTGGTAATATCAAAATATTATGAGATTTGAAACCCAACTTTTCATTTTTTTTAATATTACTATTCTAATCCCAAAAATAATATAGGCTTCATGCACTTTGGGTTGAGCTATTTTTTAATGCCCAATATGCCTTCATCTTTCTGCCAGGTCAACCTCCACATGTGGAAAAAAAAACAAAAACCAAAAATAAAAAGAACAACTTAACAGCAGGGCCTTCTTCCATCTGAGCGTGCTCCAACATCACTTCCAATAGATGACCATAACTCCTCCTGAACTTCTTCACCTCCTCCAAACACAAGTTTCCATTTTCTAAATAGCAACGCAGCAAGGTTCCATATGTTTTTGCCACACACCTAAACGAGTAGTGTGGACTGTGGAGGATGCTCCATTTGAATCAACGAGCCTTTACCTTAGGTTTACATCTAGGTTTTTTTTTGCTTCGACTTTGAAATTGACACTGAATATGTCGACGTTTCTTGGAAATTTCAGCTACAAATTTTCATTCTAGTTTCAATATCAACCTTTTTCCATTGCCTAGTAAGAAGATTTCGTCTACCCTCTGCTTGGCTCCTGATAAAAGTTAGAAAATGAAAGAAAATTATTATTTTTTTCTTAGAGAAAAATAATCTCAAAATGTAAATCCCACTCAACTGGCTACCGAAGAGGAAAATTTATTTAGGTGTGATAAGGTGGATGATCTCTCTTTTTCCCGTGTCTTAAATAGTAAAGGGAAAATTTTATATTTTTAACATTTTACCTGGATTTCTCATCAACCGAATAGCTTCGAACAAAATTTTATTTTGTGACGAGATTTTTGCTTAAATTTATTTGAAATTTAGTTTATGGTGTTTCTCATAATAAATTTCTCATTTTTTTCCCACTTTTTGGATGAAAAAGAATAATGCCCTTTGCTATATGAAGAATAGAGCTTACGACTCTATTCCAGTTAGGTACATTCCTAAGAAGTCTTATAAGGTTGAGGATTCAAAATCTTTGAAGAGTTCTGAGGAAGAAGAAATTTAGGATTGTGTTTGAATTCGGGCTTCAGATGCTGGGCGAAGTTATCATACAACTTTTGCTTGGGATGAGAAGAATAAAATTCAAGATAAAAGGCCTATGAACAATTTGATATTTGATGTTGAACCAGGTATAATTATGTTTAGAACCACGACTCAATTGAAACAAATCTATAGTCCTGTAATGCATTTAAAATGGAAGCAATCTTGTAGCTCCTTTGCCTTGTCATGGATCGGTTTGTTGTATAAATAATAAGTTGTATCAAGTTAAATTTGATGCACAAGATATTAGTCATCCTTATAGTCCAAAGAACTCCATCTCTTAATATCTCACTTGAAAGAAATCTTCTCACAATCTAAAGGTCAAGGATTTGAGTCCCTAAAGCCCTAGGATAGTCTTTGAGGTGATCTATAGAGCTTGAGTAAGTGTTGTATGGGACTTGTAGAAGATGTGAAAGAAGAGTATAGGTGCTTGCAGTATAAGACCCTAGGGAGTAGAAGTATTTGATTGTGTACCTACTTTTTAAATTTAGTGGATTGATTGTAGTCAATAGATCATCTGTTGTTACACTTTGGAGTTTCTAGGTGTTATTTCTAAGTTATATCTTGTGTCACTTTTGCGATTAAACATTCTTGTGATGATATAATTCAATAGCTATTCATTATTGATACACCAATTGATATAATTAAAAATCCTGATAAAGATTCTAACTTTGGGGATATCTCCCTCTAGGTGGTTTCATAGATCAAGACAAGAACTTTTACAATTAGTCTTGGTTTTGGGAGGCCATATAAGTATATTTAATTGGTTCACCTTTGGTTTTTTGGGTACTGTACCTTAGGTACTACCTTAATAGCCCTTAAGTACCACCTTAATCTACCTTAGGTACTACCTTAACCGATCTTAGGTATTACCTTAGTTAAAGTTGGGTACTACCAATCCAAAACCTCGGACTTTCCTTTGTAACCCTTAGAACATGCCATAATGTGATTATTTTGTGTGTTCAATTGGTTCACCTTTGGTTTTTTGCGAACTGTACCTTAGGTACTACCTTAATAGCCCTTAGATACCACCTTAATCTACCTTAGGTACTACCTTAACCGACCTTAGGTACTACCTTAGTTAAAGTTGGGTACTACCTATCCGAAGCCTTGGACCTTCCTTTGTGACCCTTAGAGCATTCCATAATATGATTATTTTGTGTGTTCAATTGGTTCACCTTTGGTTTTTTGCGAACTGTATCTCAGGTACTACTTTAATAGCCCTTAGGTACCACCTTAATCTACCTTAGGTACTACCTTAACCGACCTCAAGTACTACCTTAGTTAAAGTTGGGTACTACCTATCTAAAGCCTTGGACCTTCCTTTGTGACCCTTAGAGCATGTCATAATGTGATTATTTTGTGTGTTCAATTGATTCACCTTTGGTTTTTTTGTGGACTGTACCTTAGGTACTACCTTAATAGCCCTTAGGAACCACCTTAATCTACCTTAGGTACTACTTTAACCGACCTTAGGAACTACCTTAATTAAAGTTGGGTACTACCTATCCGAATCCTCAGACCTTCCTTTGTGACCCTTAGCACTTAAAAATACTTTGTGCTCTCTGCAGGGGCTTACAGCCATTGACTAGAGGATGTCCTGCTGCCAAGCTATTCTCAAAGCATCTGAAGGTTGATGATCAGGTAGTCACTCTAACATCGAGATTCTTTATTCTCCATGCAACTTCATTGGTACATTAATATTAAAATGGGAGGAATGAATTGGAGAGGTGTTTGTGGAATGTGGGATTATTTATTGATCCATGCATACCTTGACTGAAGGAGAAGTTTTTCAACAGGACATTAAATCAATAAATCTTGTATGATAGAAATGTTCGGTAATTAGAGAAAAATTATAGCTCGGTATAGGCACAAAATACTACAACCACACCTGTAAGGAGTGGCATTGTTGAAATTGTAGTTGAAGGTGCTATCAGCATAAGGTTGAGGCTCAATAAGATGTTGACTGGGTTAACAATGAAGGGCTTGATTTCCAAATGGTTATGTGTTGTTCAGGCTATAAAGTTCCCAATAAAACCATAGAAACGAGTCAAGGACTCGATGTGGTTTACAGTGAAGATGTGCAGGAGGTGTCTTGGCATGATGTTTGGTCTATGGGTGGATCTCTTAAGATGTGGTTCTCGAATTAGTTTATAATTCCAGTGAATGAGGAGGCCTGTGTGGTCCATTTGGTGCTGGAGGAGGATGAGGAGATTCAGAATACTAATTTTATAATAGACTTCCATGATTGAGAAGGAATTTAAAAAGCATCATCTCCAATGGATTATGTTCCAACAGAAAAGGTGTTTGGGCAGCCAGGATGCCCCACAATGGTTCCTGACCGTGAACAATAAATTTCAATCAAATTGTTTTACAGGGAGACAATAAGTGGAATAGATGATTTTCCAACCCAAAGAGATAAAGGGTCCCAACTTTTCCATATAGGTTGCAATTTTCTCCCAGTTGTAGATTATTTGTTGCACATTGCACATTTGCTTAAGCTTGTGGGATACTTTTTTGCCTTTTGATAAACACTGTTTTGCCTTGGATCTCAAAGTCTCTTGAAATAACACTGTTGTCTAGGAAATCATTCCAGAATTGATTTATGATACTCATTTCACATTTTTCTATTCTTTGAAATATCAAACCTCTCTACATTTTCCCAATCAGAACAAGTGGCTACATCATATGTTCCAAAGTTTTGAGCTTCAGGTTGGAGTTATTACTATAATTAAGGAAAGAAACTGATCTGCTCTGCCCCAACAAGCTTCCTTTTTTTTGGTCTTTTGATATCTAACAAGAATGGTATTTTGTATGTACAAAAGATAAAATGATAAACCTCCTGTTTCCTTTAATCCATTCCACATAATTGAAGCATCAAGGGATCAAGAAAGGGCAAGGCTGGTGTGGATTGCTGACTTTCTAACATTAGGTGATGGTATTTGAAACTTATTTTTTAACCTTGGTGCTCTAAGAATGCCCATTTTACTTGTCCTAGTTTTAATATCCTCCAACCAAAAATATGTTAATTTTGCAAAATTCACGTCCACCTTAAAACAGTTCTATCACCGAAACATATAACCAGTAGGTCATTTGTAGGAATCCTCAATGATGCCAAAATCCTAAGTGAACCATTTACAATATCATTTGATGAGGATGTCATTTGGCAAAATCATCAAATCATTATAGATAATTTTATGATGTTGCTAAGAGGAGAGGTGTGGTATTGTTGGACTTCAAGACGCTTCTTTTTAAGTGAGCTCAAAATTGGATGTTTGAGAAACATGATATGGGAAATAGAAAATTGTTTCCAAGAATTGCCTCCCCCATGGAGCCAAGGAGACATTTGGGAGTTTGGCACATTCCTCTGTTCTTTTCAATAATTGAAGTCTTCATATTACATTTGTGAAGGTTATATTATCATCATTAATGCCGTTGGCTAAGTTTTGAAAAACTACTAACCAATTGTAGGATGAGCATTATAGAATCACACAGCTAGTTGCCTTAAATTTTTAACAAATAGATGAAGAAGTTGGAGCCATACATGCTCTCTTCAAAAAGGCAAACTCTTATTTTATAAACAAGATGGACAAGATTTCAAGATCATGCCTCATTTTATCTCTTTGAAATGTGTTTAATCTGTTAAGGTAAAAAAAAAGAAAAGGCATAATGATGTTGTCGTAATCCAAATCTCTGGCTCTTGGAAACAAGAGAAAGACCATGTGAAGAAATTTATTTAAATGAGCATAACATCTAAGGATTTTCTTTTTTCTCTGTTGTTCATCCACAATGAAGGAGCACTGCCCATCTGATCTTTAGGTACAATACCTAGGGAACCTTCTTAAAGGAAATGTAGAAATTATTGTTGAGCAATTCTGTGGTGTCCTATGTAAAATAAAATATTTGAGGGCTAAGGTGAAGTTTAGTTGCCTCTTGACATATGAGAATTCAATTGCTTTTATGTGCTTAGATTTGAATGATTGCTTACCATTACCATTGATGTTACGGTGTAATGATATGGCAGTAGACTGCAGCCAATCCTCCAAAAGCATGAACCAACTCCCAGGGGGCAGTAAGGTGGTGGTGCACAGAACATTTTCTGCCATGGTAAAGCGAAGAAAGCCTCTATAGGGTGGTGGTGCCAGAGATGCTCCAAAGACATGGAGCTCACAGAAAAGTAATGAAGTGTACCACCTCAATTGGTGCCATTGTCCTCATGGATGGAACAGATTCTAAAGTCATATGCCATCCCTATCATGGTGGAATTTATGTTGCCATTGATCATTACCTTGGAGTAGTTGGGGATTCTGATTTCTTACTTTCTTAAAGAGGATTTTGTTTTGAAAAGCTCTTTCAGAGAAGGTGGTTTGTCTTGGCAATGAAAATTGCTTAACAACATTATTAGAACTGTTGAGGAAAATAAAAGCAAAAGTGGATGGGTCAAAAATAAACTTGTTTCTCCCAAAGTGCATGAAGCCTATATTATTTTTGGGATTAGAATAGTTATATTAAATGGGTTTCAATCTCATAATATTTTGATATTACCAACCCCAGACACAAGTTTCCCAATAAACTTTGTTTTTATTTTGGGTTTTGTGTATGCATTGAATTTGAAAATTAATAAAAATAATAATAATTGTTTTTAATTAAAGTTTTAATTTAATTTAAATATATAAAAGAAATTAATGGTTAGAATAAGATTAGAAAGAAATATGGGTTTTATAAAAATTTGAGAACTTATTAATTTAAATTATTAATGTTTAGGAAGTTGGATATAATAATAAGGCTAATAATATTGACATAGGAAATTAGTTAGGATTTCTAATACTAAATAAAATATTTTTAAAATTGTCAAATTTAGACTTTTAGATAAATAATCAATAATAAATGTTGTGTATAAGATTATATTAGGTAAGGAGTAAACTCTTCAAACTAAAATTTCCAAGGTTTTTAAGTGCTTATTTGAGATAAGGGAAATTAATACAGATTTTATTAAAGAAAATAATTTCCTTTTTATATTGTATTTTCAAATGTGTAAAAATATTATTTTTATTTCTATGTATAGATTAAATATATATTTTGTATGAAAAATAGTTTGAGCATTTTCTTTGTTTATGAAAATGAAAATTGTGAAGATATGATATTTTGTTTTGTAAGTTTGAATTAATGAAATGACATGTTTGACTTTGATTTCTATGACCCTAGTCAATATGTTATAATTGTTGATATTTTTATGACCTTAGTCAACATGTTATAATTGTTGACATATTCGACCCTAATAAATGGATTATAATATTTGATATTATATGACTTTAGTGAACGAGTTTTAATAGTTGATTTTATGGTCCTAGTCAACGGATTATAATTGTTAATTTTTAGTTTTGTTTACCTTAAACGAAACAAATTTGAAACTAGTCACTCATTTGTGGAGGCCCACCTAACTAGGCATCATTTATTATTCGATAACCAATGTAAATATATTATGAATGTATTTGATTTGGTTTTGAAGAGAAATTGTTTTGAAATGAATATGAGAAAGTTTTGTTGAAAAATTTTGAATATATTAGTACATTAATGTGACTTAAAACACCACGGTAGTTAAAGTTCCGTATGCCCTTACAATTCCTGTTAGTCATCTCAATTGGCATGGATAGAAGCTCATCCAATATATACTTATGTTGGGAATTTTTATTATATCCGTGGATTTTTTTTCTTTTCATAATGAAGCAGTGTGCATTGCTGAGATGGTATTGGCATTCAAACTGTCAGATGTAGATATTGTCATATTTTTTCAAAAGCTTCTCAACCTAACATAAGAATTAACAACAAAAAAGAAGAAGAAAACAATAAAACAAAACAAAACAAAGATCAATATGAATGAACATATAAATCAAAAGTTGTGAGATTGTTTAAGAAATCAACATGGCTTTGGATTTTGAATAGAAATAACTAGTGAAATTGCATTTGTCTTCCTTCTTAAACACAATATATGAATCTATAGGATGTGCATCATCATACTAAAAAATACAATGAGAATCATAATACATCATTAAGAGCCCGTTTGGCAGTGATTCTAGTGGAAGTGTTTTTATTGGAAATGTTTCCTTCTACAGTGTTTCTTTGAAAAATATTTTTACGAGAATTAGAAAAAATGATTTTAATAGTATTTTAAATAATATGTTCTATAAGTATAAAAACACTTTTAATATTAATAAATTACTAAAAAGGACATACAATTGTTTGAGAAGAGTAGTGTTTCAATTTTTTTTTTTTTTTTTTTTTTTTTGCCCTTTTTTGAAAACCATACCATTATACCAACATGTATCACCACAATCCAAATTTCATATTCTTTTCTATTTCTCAGCTACCAAAAGCATACAGAAATTTTGCCAATCATTAACAAAATCGCTCTCGTTTTGGCTTCACCTTTCAAGTAGAGACCCTCCAGTGAAGATAATGGGACTTCGATGAAGTGTGGATGTTTCAGTTGCCTGTTTCTATAGAGATAGTAAACCACCAAAACCTTCCTACTCTACTGATACTTGGGAGACTTCTTCGTCCACACTTTGGCCCTCTCCGGACTCGCTTGCCGGTACTTCTTCATTCTAGCCTCCATTTCACCTCCAAAACCACATAAACTCCAAAACGAAGCGTTTCAACAACTTCAACCGTCTTTAGTTCTTTCTATTCCTTGATTTTGCAGAGATTACACTCGTAACCATGCATAACCAAATCACACTGGATCTGACAGTACTCTCCAAACCCCTCAAATACTCAACGGATCAAACACTGAGAAATGAAGAAAATAAATTAATTAGTAAAATTCAATATAGACATGAAAATGCAGAAAATGAATGAATATGGATGGAGAAAATGGGAGAAGTCCGAGAGAGAGAGAGAGTGTGGAGATCTGAGGAAAAAGAAAAACAGTGGAAAGTGGTCAGAAGAGAGGATTGAAATTAGGCCTAATGATGCCCGCCTTTAAAGCCAGAGAGAGAAAAGACAAGGAGGAGTGGTATGAAAAAGAAGGAGAGGAGTTAGGGTGGTAGCGGACGAGAGAGGGAAGTGAAGATGACGGAGACTGGATGTGGATACGATAGTAGGAGCGTCTTTCCTACTATGTAGTCTCCGATGGAGAGTGATGGAGGAGGAGAACAAAGGAGAGAGGCATGAGTGAAGGGGAGGGAAAATATCAGGAATCACTTGGGGGCATTTTTGGAATATTTCAAAATTTTTGAAGTGTTTTTTTTTTTTTTAAACACCTATCAATTGTTTCTCTAAAAATCACTTTGAGTGTTTTTCCAAATTTTCAAAAGTGTTTTTTAAAATTTGTCAAACACCTTATTTTTATCTTAAAAACACTTAAAAGTGTTTTTGAGGGTAAAAACACTTTTAAAAATCATTGTCAAATGGACTATAAGATAAGGACCTCTATTGTATGCAAGGATGAAAATATCGGTAATCACGGATATATCGGTAATTCGATTTTACGGATATATCGGATATATCGGAGATATTTTTGGATATATCGGAGATATATCGGTGGATATTATTGGTAGGCTTAAAATTGTTAAAAACTCATGGAAATGCAAGAAAAACCTCATAATAATATAATTAGAAGTATAATAGACATTTTAAAGTTATTTTATTGAAAATTTTGATATATGTATAACATGATTTATCATATTTGATAATAATATCGTATGCATCGATAAAAATATGAATTTTATAAGTATACATTTATTATTAAATTATACCTAATATTATGATATTTGATTATAATATGTCTAATTTTAAAATATATATTAGTATTAAAATATGATCCATTTAATTCAATTGTATTAAACAATATAAAATAAATAATGATATATATATAAATTTTTAATATTTAATTAATTATTAATGATATTAAAAACATTATGAAGAAAATTATATAATTTTTATATTTTTGGTAATTAATTAAAAGACTCTGCATTTAATTACAAAATAATTATAATTAATTTGCTCTTTAAAATATTCTTATATTTTCTTTATATAATGATTTGAGTATATATATATGGGTTGCATATTATTTAACAAAGGGCAAGTAGCCCAGGTGGTATGTGGGTGAACTCCAAACCTTTTGGTTTGGGGTTCAAATCCTCTCGGCAGCAAGGAAGGAAATGGGTGGAGCACTGTAGCAGCTACACTGTAGCGCGTTGACGGGCACTGTAGCGCGGGTTGACTTTCGTTGACCCGCGTTGACCACGCGATATATCGGAAAAAATCGCCGATTTATCGCCAAATCACCGATATATCGTGAAAAAGTCGCCGATTTCTCGCGATAAATCCCGAAATATCGCCGGACCGATATTTCTCCATGAAATATCGTGCCGATTTCTCGCGATATTTTCTTCCCTGATTGTATGTTACCATGCACCTAAATGGAAACTTGGGCAATTCAATATCATGTTTCCTCTCATTCCCAAACATGTAAGTTTTATTCATGTGGAAATTTTAATTTTCAAAATTTAGAATTTACTTCAAGTAAATTAGCAAACACAAATAATAGTAAATCTCCGAAAGATCTCTAATCCATGTGAATACTTACAACTTAATAATTTAACATAGAATTAAGGTTTGCACAACTATATATAGGTATGTATATATATCCATTTTATAAATAAATGGTAAGTTCATACCATATTTGTTAATTTGAAATCAACAGAATATATATTTTAGACCGCTTGAGTTGCCCCTGTTAGAGTTGATATCATTGTCTTCACACCGAGGGATCATCGCCCGCCTGATACTCAACCCACCAACCATTTTCCTTAATTTCCAAGAAGCAACCTTCGCACGTGTACCAAACGACGCTTCAAACAAACCTCTGTTTGTTGCTCCATCACTTTCATTTTTAGTCCCTCCTTCCACCCCGCTGCTCTGCACCTGGTTTGTGCTGCACTATATTTGAAGATATTTTAATTTTAGGTTTTCTTTTTTCTGAATATCTAATAGATTTTTCAACAGAATTAGAATCTTTTAAAATTTCCCAGGCTGAATATGATATTTGTGGGCTATGATTTCCAAAACTAAACAAAATTCTTTAAATCCTTTGGCTAAAATAACATCCGGTAATTGATATCTTTGAAAATATGGTTTATTCACATAAAACGCACACAAAAAATATGGTAATTGAAATATTTGAATTAGCATTTTTTGTTGATGAATTCTCTTTGATTCAGAGAAATATACAAATTTACATCATTTTGGCTGTTGCTTTTTTGGTTTCCCTCCGTTTCCGCCAACTCTGTAACTATCCAACATGTCATTCCTAGCGCCCAAAACCGTATGAAACATCCCATTCACGCCGTTATGTAATCCGTCCAAACCCTCCGAAAAAGTTTTTGTTGCCGTTGCCAGCTCCTTAACGGCGTCCTTCAACCGCTCCTTTTTGTCCTTTTCCGGATCTCCTCTCGCCACGTCATCAACGGCGTCACACACTGTCCGTATCCGCGTCTCCACGCCGTTGAG
Organism: Vitis riparia; assembly: GCF_004353265.1. Taxonomy (NCBI): domain Eukaryota; kingdom Viridiplantae; phylum Streptophyta; class Magnoliopsida; order Vitales; family Vitaceae; genus Vitis; species Vitis riparia. Next base: position 18,575,475 of record NC_048431.1, read on the forward strand.
CTCTCCAATCTTCGACCCCTTGCTCTTTTCAGAGATCGTCGTCTGGAGTTCGGCGAAGGAGTCAGCCCATGCGAACTCGGCCGGAATTTGGATGGCAACGAGATCTGGAAGTCCGTACAGAGAGAAGACCACAACTCCGGCGAAGAACACCGTCATCGCCCCGATGGTGTAGACCGTCCGGCGGACGAGTCTCTCCACGCTGGAGATCTTGCCACGCGGCGCATTTCCAAGCCCTCGCGCGAGATCGTGGATCAAAACCTTGACATCGTTCTCGAATCTCCGTTTCGTGAACCCTCGGGGACAGTTCGCCCAATCCGCTAGGGAATCCCTAGCTTTCTTGAGCTTCTCCGGGGCCGGACCCTCGCCGGAGAAGTCGAGCAAGTGAATAACAAAATTGATCAACAAACGGCGTTGGCGAAGGCGTTCGATCTCTGACGAAATCGAATTACAAACGTCTAAAAGCTTCACGCTATCATCCAAGAAGCAGGCGAGGGAGTCATCGGACGCAGACGGCTTCAGATTGGAGATCAGGCTTCGCACCTCCGCATGAATGGTGGAGAGGAAATCGACAGCGAGGGAGAGCCAAGAGAGGGTAAGAGAAGGCGGATTTAGAGCTTTGAGGCGGCGGATGAGGGCATCGTCGAAGGAGCAAGAAAGGAGTTCAAAGTTGTTGGGAAGAGAGCAATTTCTTGACCCGGAAAACGGGGAAAAAGCAGAGAAGCGTGAGACGCCCACCTGAAACATACTGAAGTTTATAACAGGAAAGAACCGGCCGGCGGACCAAGTTGGAAATGGAATTGAGCGTTGGCTGCTGCAGTCGTATGATATATATATATAGAGAGAGAGAAGAAGGGGGGCTTCCAAGTGGGCGAGCGAGGGCAGACACGATGAGGCTCGGAAGTTACAAAATCACCCCCATGACATGTGCCTGGGTTGTTGAGTTAGATGAAGCTGAAAAAGTAAAGGGCATTATTGGTAATTCGAAAAAAGAACGGACACACGGGAGGATGGTGGAAAGGACCGGGCCGTATGAAAAATAGGATAAGAGTGTAGAGGGGGAAAAGACGATGGGATTGCTGAATGGTGGGTGACGTTAGTTTGTTGGAATATTTTTTTTTCTTTTTTTAATAAAGAATATTGAACTTTCATTTTATTCGCCAGGCCCTTCCTCGGGTGCGTGGACTGTTGTTGCATGCGGATACGGCGTTCGTGTTTCATACCTTTTTGACAACCTGAAAGCCTTTTCTTTTGGGTGGCAGCTGGCAAGGACAAGTGGATTGGCGGCGTGTTTAGAGGGCTGACAACCTTTTCAACTGATCATGTTTCAACAGCCCTCTATACTCATTCATACTATGTATTTCCATCTCCATCTCCGATACATTTCAAAATTAATTTCATTATGCTTGAGGAAATTAAAAATTTTTTACTTTTGCAAATATAGTACCTGCAAATTTACCATATAAAAATTCTTGTCATAATAAAATTTACAAGTTAAGAACAAACAAATATATATATATATATAAGAGTAAATTGAAGACTTTGGCATGCATCATGTAGTCAAAGTCAAATTACATTCAAAATTTCCTTTAATGAAACAACAATCAAATTTGATTCCCTCTAGCTGGGGAAAGACACTGTTGGCTTCCCATAAATGACCTAAAGCCATCTTTCATAAAAATTTTAATAAAAATTAAGTTTTCCTCTTAACACTATAAATTTTCCAAATATCTTTAAAAATTAATTTTGAGGTGGGAAATCTTTTTTGATATCTCAAATTTTTAAAGCTATCTTTAAAATTATTACTTCTATAATATAAATCTACTATTTTAAAAAAAATAAAAATAAAAAAGGTGTATCAAATGGATACTAAATTTTAAAAATTAAAAATATTATTTTTAGAAAAAAAAAAGTTTATTCAAAGGATACTAAATTAAAAAAATATTAATGAATTATATATATATATATAAATAATTAATCTTGTTTTCATGATAATAAAACAAGACTTAGATGTAATGTTTTATATTTGAGTGTATTAGGCAATAATTATTTCCAAAGAAACAATCAAGGAAACAACAAATCCAAAGGAAATCAACTAATCAAGAAGAAAGAGAAGACTCAAAAGCAAATATTCATCATTTTTTTTTTTTAAAGATATTCATGTAAGGTTGAAGGTACATTATTTGTTAGGATAGAGCTCTCAAAAGCATTAACATGATGTAATATTTGGATTATTTTACATGATATCAAATTTTCATTCACTAACCTATTATGCATAATGATACATTTGAGTATATCAAGATTTAATCACTTGAATTGTGCATGGCTTCAATACATTGAGAGTTGTATAGAAGATTCAAATGATAGGTTCTTTACAAATTGATAAGTTTGTTCATATCTTGTTCATGTACTTTCATAATCCATTAGACATTGTAGTGCACTACTTCCTAATTGATGGGATGACTTAATTAGGTTATTGGAATGATTTTTCCATGGTAGTTATACTAGTTTGTATACTTATACATTGGATGAGACCTATAAAGCGTCTTGACTTATGATTATCAAATTGTCATATCTTCTCTAAACTACAATGTTGCATGGGTTCTCAACCTTGAGAGAATATTTCATTAGTGTTGAGACTATTAACTACTTTAACTTATGGATAAGATCCTAGAGTGATCATAGATTCCCTATGGATTGAGTGACTAGTGATTTTAGGTAGGTGGTAACATATATTCTCAATAGAGGTACCATGATATCTCATGGATTTGAGACAGTATGTCCATTTGGATGATCTTAAGGATTCATGATCATGTAGTTTATGACCATAGAATTTCCTTTAGTGGAATTTGACATATATCCCATTATGGATAAGAGTATGTCAATTGAAAATGATATAAAAGGATATGAGACTCAAGAATTGAGAGGTAATCCTGAGAGGTTGATAGCTACTATTTTATTGGATTATGGATATCAATTCATAAGAAACTTTCATGCAATGAATAATGAGTCATGAACTTGAGAAATTAATTAATTTGATTTGAATTTAACATCAAAGGATATTGTACTGCAATTGACTCTCTTTAGTAGAATGTTGAGTCTTCAGAGTTGGATTATGAGATAGTCAATATTTTTTTATGAGTTGCATAAGGGTGCATAAGCGTAAGCAATTAAGAGGTTTTGTATAAGGACAAGTTTGCATAAGTGGTTATGATTAAGTGCTTTTAGTTTCTACTTGGGTTATTTAATTAATTGGAGTCTATTATGACTAATTAATTAAATAAGACTCATAGATGCTAGATTAAGTGACCTAAGCCAATGATGGGCCATAACTACTGAAGCTCAGTTGCACTTTATATAAACCTTTTTAGGTTTTAAGGCTAATTGACTTGATTCTATATTCTTTCATCTTCCACATTAGAGAGTAACAGAGTAGAAACCTTAGCCACTATTCTTAAGGAAGAGTAGCAACTTAACTCTAGTGCCAAGGAGAAAACAAACTATGATATTCTTAAACAGGATTGAAAAGAAATAGGCTATTCCCTTACCTCCAAGTATTGATATCATTTGGTAAAGTCCAAAGAGATCAACAACCTAAAAGGGCTCTAAATTATCTCGGATTCAAAGAAAGATTCTTTTTATCATAGTAGTGGAAGGTAATCGGTAACTCTTGATAGCCCTTCTTGAATAATTAGGTGGAAGATATATGGTCTACGGGATCACCTTCAATACTTGGAATTTAAGGTTTAGGAGCATCTAAACCTAAAATTTAGTATTTTAACCCTAAAAATTCAATTTACAAAAATTGACATTGCTTTCACTATGCATAGATCTAAGATGCCAACACTATGATTATAATATATGGGATTTTTCCTTTATGCACCTAATTCTTGAAAGTTCATCTAAGTGCTAAATTGGTTGTATATTTTCATAAATTGAGTTAAAAAACTAAGTTTAAATTTGGTTAAAATCTTTCTAAAAGGTTTTTCAAAAGTAAATGAGATAATATTTATTATTTTTTGGTTTCATTTCAATCTTAAAACTTACATTTTCTTCAAACTAGTTAATATATGGGGGAATTGGTTGAGCTAATTAAGCCTAATCGATCGAGGGGGTTAAATGTCCTCTTTGGGTCTAGAAGGACTTATATCAATTGGTTGACTCCAAACTATACCTAAAAGCTAGTTTGGGTCTCTAACTCCTATTTAAAGCCTTAAAACTTCTAGCATTGCATGGGAATAGTTCTAAATCATTCTTGAATATTATTTACTATAAGGAGGTGTGTTTGGGTGCATATTGTTTCAAAACTTGCATTTCATCTTACTGCACTTCAATCTTAGTTTCTTTATATCTAATTGAGCTAAAAATTGTATTCTAGGATCAATCCTCTTTCATATCTTATCTTATGAGGTATTGCCAAGTGTAAGATCACTTAGGGAACTCAAGAATATGGTAGAGGGTCCATTAAAACCATAATCCAAGGGTGATAGTTTGGAGAATTTCACTTCAAAAGTCTTATTATTGTAAAGGATTGCTTGAAACCATAATTTAAGTATAAAACTTGAGGGCTTTGGTTAGAAGCCTCATTAATGGAACCCTTAACATGATTGAAGTTTGAAGAAAGTGGATGTAAGTCAAGTTGCATCAAATATAAAATCTTGTGTTTGCATTTTTCTATTCCTTACCTCTATTTGCTATTATATGTAACTATTGTAGGGAATCTTGGATCACTCTATTCCCTATCCTAGGATTAAGTTAAGTTCATGTGAATCTTCATAGGTCTTTCTAAATCTTATGCACAACAAAAACATGCAATTGGAAAACTATTCTAGGATTTAAATATTAAGCTTAGTGTGCTTACCTTTGATTTAGATGTTCCCAAATCAAATTTGTGTGGTGAAGATGAAGCTTGAAGTCTCCGAAGGTCTTGAATACTCAAGATCTTTTTCTTGATGACTCTCCCTTATTCCTTAACACTCAAACGATGGGGAGTTTTGGGAGGGTAAGGTTAAGGCTCTCTCTTCTCTTTGGATGGTGGTAGATTACTAACTTGAAATCCTAACCCTTAAGGGGGTATTTATAGGGTTCCCTAATTGGGTTTAAGTAAGTAAGCCCACATGGGCTTGGGTTACTTAATTTAGTCCAAAATGGGTCCCAATTGATTAATTAACCCTATTGGACCATCTAGCCCCATCCAAAGATGTTGTTCATCAACCCCTATGTAACCTTGTGTAATTACTAAAATGACCTTATGCACAAAAGTGAATAAAAAAGGTAATCTAACCCTCATAGACCATGCTAACATGGTATATGAGCTCGAGCGGGGACCATTGGGACCCATTTGATAATACTAGCTTTCTCAGAATTCAATTTTGAAGTTGATTCAATATCCTACTACAAAGAATCAACTATACTTAAATACCTTATGTAAATAACAAGAAGACATCGAGTGCTCAGGTTCGTGACTTACCATCTATTGTATGCAGTTTCCTTATGAACTAGTATTTGTAATCTAATAAGGTAAAAACCATCAACTTCTCAAGACTTCTTGTACTATCCTTGAGTTACAAATCTTCCTATTGTGTGATCAACTAACATGTCTTAGCTTACAAAAAACTTATGTCAAGTTCTACTTAAGGAACTAGTATGGTTATAATTTACATGAATACACCTCCTTAGGATCATCCAAAAGGGAACATTGTCTTAATCTCATGAGATCTCATACTACCTTTATTGAGAATACCTATTACTACTGATTTTTATCAATTGTGATCTAATACATAAGAAATATATGATCACTTTAGGATCTCATGCATAGGTCAAATCGTTGAGAAGTAATACAATGAAGCAGCTTGGTGAAGTCATGACTACTTGATAAACTCATGTCATGACTCATCATAGGTTTTATCCAATGTGTAACCATACACACTAGTGTACTCACCATGAGAAACCCATTCTGATAGCTAAAACCAATCATCCCTCCAATTTGGAGGTAGTGCACTACAACCTCTAATGGGTTACCTAAACCCATGAACCAATTGTGAACAAGTCATCTACTTGTAAGAAATTTATGTCTTGGATCTTTCGTGTAACTCCTAAAGCACCCAAATCATGTACAATACAAAATATGTAAGTTTGAATGCTTACAAAGTATAATGCATGAAATGAAGATAGATCAAAGTGAAATAGAACTTTATTAATAAATAATAAATTCCAAAGTTTAAATCATGGGTCTACAAGACTTCTAAGAACATTGATTTGATTCTTCAACACTTGGATTCAAGGTTTAGGAATATCCAAACCTAAATGTTAATGCTTTAACCTTAAAGATCAATTATTTAAAAAATTGGTATTGCTTTTGTTGCTTAGATCTAAGATGCCAATAACTGGTATCAGAATATAACGTTATAAGCAAGCTTAGATCATTGTTTAGGGTGTGCAAACCTTTTTTTTTTACAGCCTTGATATTATCCCATGGCCAAGGGATGCATGTATGTTTCTTTTTTATTATCATATGTGTTGATTGAATGGGATAATTGTTTTCTTTCTTTGTTTCTTCATAGATTTGGTTGTAAGCTCCATTATAGGAGCATAAGATTTAATTTTATGATGTAAAATTTTTATTTATTTTTTTATTTTTTAATCTATGGAAGGCTACATGAGGAGAATTCCTCAAGGATGTCAATAAAAGTCAATCTTTATTGGAGCATCATCTATGAAGAATCAAGGAGTTTAATAGTTGTAGAAGAAATGATGAATCTTTATTTGAATGAATAAAAAAAAAAAGAGTTTTATCTTGTAGATAGAGAGATCTATTCTCCATCACTAAAATATCCAATCATGGCCTCTCACAGTATAAATTTACCTTCAACATTTTGAGATTAGATCAAGTTTTGTGGTAAAATCACACCTCTAATATGTTTAGATTATTGTCTTATTGCATTGATAGTAATGATATTTGGCATAGTGTGACCACTTATCCGCTTCCACATAGTTGAGTGGTATAAGCCAAATTTAATATTGTGCTAGTTGGGTATCTGCCTTAGCCAATGATATTAGCATCAAAGTACATTCTAATGACTTGCACGATTGACATAAGTTGAATTGGCAATTAAGCCTCAAGACCATGTTCGGATGTGGGAAAACATATCAATCATGTTGTTGATAGTAAGGTAGCATTAAGACTTATTAAGACCCTTTCATGCAGTGGCATCATTCCATCATAGATAGATTTTTTATTTGACATGCATTTTTTTATGAGTTAATGATTATTTCAATAATACTACTTCTTTGTTGCTTCTTTCACCTTTTTTTTTTTTTTTTTCAATTCTAACTACTTCTTTAGATGTGTAGGGAAACAACATGGTAATATACAAGTTGTTTTATCCTTATGATCTATATAGAGCTATGAGACATATACACATGGTGTCAAACAAGGCATAGGAGGCAGTAGATCTATTGGCTTAGTTGAAAATTGACTCTTTGACTATAATTACTTCACATGTGCCTACTCAAGGGGATTGGGGGGTGAGGGGGAGAGGACAGGACATAAGGAACTTACAATGACACAATAGTATTGTCTTGATACTCCTATTGCACCTATTATTTAGGACTAGAGCCATATTTAGGATTAACCATCTATATCATTCCATACTCTTATTTAGCCTCTCAGTACCACCACAACATATCATCTACTCCAAGTCTAGTTGCACCTTAAGAGACTAAGTGAGAGCATGATGCCAAGGACAAAGGAGAGCATGTAGATGATGCAAAGGATGTCCATGTTCCTCCTAATTTGTAGTTTGATCTTGATGCTCACATTGCTCATAATTTCAACATTGCTCCTAATGTCATGTTTGATCTTAATGTAGAAGTTGAGGGACTCTTAGCTACAACATAGATATATCAAAAGCATCTAGCTCATAAAAAGAGATCTCACCACGTGATTTATGAAAATTAGTGCAATATTTGATAGGCTTATATTTCTTTGTTTAATATGTTGTTATGCCTTTATTTATTTATTTTGTATATAGTTTTTGATATGTTAGTTCTTTTAAATATAGTTTAATAGAATAGTTATGAGGGTTATGCATTATTAAATTTGAGTTGATTGTGCCACATTGATTTTTTATTAGTTAAGAATAAGTCCACTTGATCCACATTGATTACTTGTAGAATAATCACATAGGTTGAGTTCACTTGATTATTATGGATGACATGAGATTGAGCGTTTTTTTTATTTTTTATTTTAAATCCAAATCGAGTTAGAATTTTATTTCTCGAATATTGAATGTTGGATGGGTTGAGCATTTATCTTGATTTCATTTGTAGATATTGAATTTTGGAGAGGTTAAGATTTTGTGATGATTTCATTTTATAGATGTTGAATTCTTCATAGATTATATGCTTGCAATAATATGTAAGTAAAATAAATTCCTCGTCTCCTGAGGACACGAGTTTCTCTTTAATTAAAAAAAAAAATTATGTTGGATTTGTGTTAAAGTTGTCAAAATTATGTTGGACTTGTGTTAAAGTTGTCTCTGGAAGAAACAAGTTCAATGCAAGTGATTACTTTTGGTAAAACTAATAAGGAACTCGTCTATTCAACAAACAAATTTAATTTTTTTTTTGTTTTTTATTTTTATTTTTATTTGCGTTGTTTCTCTATGCTGACATAAAATGCCAATTTTTTTTTTAAATGATTTTATTTAGTGTACCTGTCCATTTAGCCAAATGATTTACCATCAAACATACAAAATTAACCCAAGTGGTGAATGGTTGAGATTAGTCTTAATTCTGAATTGGAAAAGCAAAGAGTAAATAATGTTGGTGAGGCTTGTTGGAAACTTGTCTCAACTTGGAGCTTTTCATTTGTGAAACACTTTTTCTTGGGCGTGTGGATTCTTGTCACACGCATCTTATGATGCACCCCCCCACCCCTCCCACAATCTATATCTCCTTTTTGGGAAATGTCTGTTGCTTCTCCGATTCAAAAGAGGGGTTTCTTAGCCAACTTTATAAGACTACAAGTGAAAATGAGTTGAAAATGAGATTGGTCCAATAAAATAAAAGTCTTACCATAAAAGCTCCCTCCTACCAATTTCCTTCATCAAATCCATCATCACCCCATATTGTCTTTTAAACAAATGTGTAGGGAGAAACAATCTTGGCTTGGTTCATCATCCTTTCCTCTGAATATCTTTGGCTTGGTTCACCATCCTTTCCTCTGAATACCTTGGCTGATCATATATATTTACTGTTGTTGAATTGCCTACCCTACATAACTCATCAATCCTCCATAACCCTTCAACTGCAAGGTGGCTTGTACGGTTGCTTTTAGCTTTCAAATATGTGGTTCCCATGGCTACCTACCATATCATTTATCTAAGCTAATGTATTACAAGAATACCCAGAACATGGCTGGTTCTCAGAAGCACACTACACACCCATCCTTCCAAGTGTGATTGATACTGCTTATAGGGTTGCTTCTCCAATTTGTTCTGTTTGAACATTTCCACAACATTCATGACATAAGCTAAGGTTTGACATTATGTAATTAATTCAATTAATATAATCATTTTTTTTAATAGGAGGTTTCTTGGGAAACTTAACAGGAGTAAAATTGAAAATTGAGGCATGGGGATAAGGGTTAATTTTGGGTTACTTGGAAGGATAAAGAGATATTGTTTGTAATTGAAGCTGGGGTGGAAAGACTGAAACATATCCATAGTTTTATCAATGGCTATTAACACCTTTCCTGTTTTTATGGTTCAATGTTCTGATTGATAATGATGGTTTTCAATCTCAATTCTTGAGGTAGCTTCAAATTTCAGAAAAGAAATGTCTGTTGCTATTGCTTATGGGTTTCTTCTCCAATTTGCTTTTGAACATTCTTCTTATGTTTGAATATTTGAACCAATATTCATCATATCATGTTTGACCTGATCGAATAGAAGATGCATTGAAAATGAGACAATCCCTAAAGAAGAAAAAATAGATAAACCCTATACTTACCACAAATGAAACAATCTGGTGGAGATCTGACTTGGGTGGCAATGGGCTGAGCTGGGTGCAGTTTCTATGAGAACACCATAGACTCGATTCAATTACAGTAGGTTTACTGAGAAATTTGGAAGAGAAAGGGGTGTTTTTCTGCAAAATATTTTCAGTAACAATAAACATATGAAGAACACTATGGTTATGTTTGGTCCCGGAAAGTACTAAGAAAAGAAAAAAATTACTAAGAAAAATAAACCGAGAAAACTGTTATTCACATTCACATTCCCAAACATAATTTTCTTCTTAAAAATAATTGCAAACCTATTATAGAAACCGTTTTTAAAAAATTGTTTCACACTTCTGCTTTGTTCCGGAAGAGCCTGGCTGCCACTACTAGTTATGGGTTGCTTCTCCAATTTGTTTTCTACGGTTATTGTTGAATACTTGCCAAGCTTTCATAATATCAGGTTTGACCAAGTGCCAATAATTTAAAATTTTTTGAGTACAACCTTGGGCAACTTGAAAATATTACAACTCAAAATGGGTTGAAAATAAGATTTTCCCGGAAAAGAGAGGAACTCTATATTTGAGTAAAGAGGTTACCCTGGCAAGGAAGCCATCTTAAAGGGGGTCCCAATGGTGACTACAACCTAGGAATCTTCTATTGAGACCCAAAAGATTAGTCTACAAAGAAAGCGTCTACCTATGAGCAACTGAACAAATGTGTAACTCTAATTTTCTTGCCATCCTCTCGCTTAGTTGACCACCATTGCTTCCTGCCCGTGTTTTACATGATGTTAGCCCACAGCTCATGTTTTAACACTAGAGACTTCACAATGGGCACCAGATGCCAAACTCAACCTAAATGGATTATCATTCTTAAAAACCATCAACTGCTGGACCGACCTAAACACATTCGCCCTGAGCCAAATGCATACCTCTAAGATGCTGATTGTCTAACTTAACTTGAGGAGTTCTCTCCTCGTACACTGTAAGCTATATCTTTGCATGCTTATTATGCACTACCCTGAATATCGTATGAACGTATGGTTGCATCTCAAGTATGATAATTCCAAACTCATTCAAGTACCACATCAATACCCAAGTTTGACATACACCAAGGTTTGAGTTCTGATGAATTTTACAAGTTCCCATCAGCCATTTCAAAAGTTTTCAACATCTAATGCTTATATCCTTTTAACCCATAGTATATACTTCAAAATCTGTTGAAGGCCCAGGGCTCCATTTTTCAAGCTTAAGTACTATTACAACAATGAAAACGAAATCTTAAATCCCAACTGGGGTTGGCTACATGAATCCTTAGTCTGCTATTCACCCCTATCTAGAATTCTATCCTCTGTGAACTATTGCTCCTTTCTCTTTGCCTCCACCCAAGCTCTTTTGTATCTTCCCCTTACTGCTTGAGCATCTCCAACTTGAATCAAATCTCTCATCCTCACAGGGATTCTGTTGTAGATGTTCAAACCATCATAAATATTTCTCACTGAATTATTTCAACTAGAACTCAGTCCTGCCCCTGCACACTTAAAAGATGGAATATATTTATTATTTTATGACAGAAAAATTTCCTTAAGTTCCCAAATTCAGGCACAGAGATCACTAGGAAGTTGAAGCACTTAGATATATGAGGCAAATATATTCATTTTTTCAATTAGGCAAATACAGTCTTGAAGTTCAAGAAACCAAAATGCTATCCATCATGATCTGAGCCAAATACTGAAATGGGAAGACAAATTTTCAAGGAAGAGGTGGACCAATATAAATCAAGCATGAAGCTCATTTCATTTACCAAAATAAATAGTAAAGGTCCATATATGGAGTTTGTGTGCATATGACAAAAAAAATTTAATAATGTATTTACAAATATATGATGGTCATGTTTTAACTCTGGTGAAAAATGCATCTAAAACGCTAAGCCAAAATATTAAAATGGTACCTTGAGATTGATAATTTTCAAGGTACACTAAAATACAACCAAGATTCTGCCAGAAGCTCCGTTCGTTTAACAAAATCAATAGCAAAAGCCTATATATGCACTGCTTCTGCACAGAACATAAAATAGACAAAATATTACAAACATAAAAGAGCAACTTCTACTTATCTCTCTCTATCTTCTCCAGTGTTTGGCCGCTCTTTCAGAATTCCTATATGGGGAACTCCAAAGCTGTATAATGTTAGATATGACCCAAAGCTGTTAATTATCACCTCAATGGCCAATCTAACTGTCCCATATTATCATCAGTTATGTTCCAAGCTCCTTCAGCAATCTCATCAAATAGCTGGTCCCAACCCCAATTTGAAAAACCCACGAAAAACCAATACTCTGTAACAGATTCGTTTCCTGACTTCAGCCCTTCAATTTCCGAAACTGTGGCAGACTGATCAAGAAAGTAAACACCAGGTAAGACTTCTGGGTGCTGATCTTTAAAAACCCTTCGAGTTAAAGCGACAAGAGGCTTTCCACGTTTTACGACTGGGCCTCCAAAGGATAAAGGAGCCTCTTTCAGGTGATCTACACCTTCTGCCAATTCATTGAGAGATTCCCAATTGATATGTTTGTTGATAATCAAACCATGAAATCCTGTAGCCTGATCTGCCTTCACAATGAGAATTGTGGATTTATCAAATGGATGGGCATCAAGAAGCTTGTCAGTAGCAACAAGGATTGAACCAACAACCACATGATAGGCTGCTTCATGTGATCTGCTTGATGTGTAAGATCTTATCCGGTTGTATTTATATGCTCTTTTTGGATTTCTGTTCTTCAATAGGACTTCATGCTGTTTTTCCTTTGCGACAGGAGCTTCCTTGTGAATTATAGTTGGGGATGCTTCCTTAAATAAATTCTGATTCCTGATTTTTTTTTCTGCTTTTGTCCATAAAATGCCTAGCAAAACCCAAAAAGCACAGCTAATAAAAAGAAGCAGAACTCTAATAAGCAAACATAAGTATACCTGTAAGGATTTAAAAAGAAAAAATATAAGAGAAAAACAATTGAAAGAATATGGAGAAGAATGGATGATTCCAGAAACCCCAACTCATCATGGTAAGCCTGCCATATAATTGAAAATTATGTTATTGTCCACATGATACCTTCACCTCTGGTTTATGCCAAGAAACTATTTTAATTCTCCAATTACATCATGTCCGCATGGTAATTACAACATGCAATGATTACACTTTTTTATGTACTTAATATGAATAGGGTAGCAAAATGTTAAATCCTCATATGCATACAAGTGCTATTGCATAAAGGTGGAACTATTCAAAAAAACCAGTGAACATAACCAAGATGTAATAAATAGCTACAGCAGCATGACAAAGGTGCAATTACACAACCAATTAAGATTGCAAGTTAATTCATCAAAGTCAAGATGAAAATGAGAAATTCAATCATTCATTGAAAAAGAAAAAGAGGAAGGGAATAGAATTGCATAATGTGACTAGCAGGGGAAGTTGTGATCCATGCTTTCAACTTATAGAGTTCAAACTGAAGTTCAAAGTTTGTTTGAACAGCAGAGAAGCAGAATACCAAAGGAACTGAAGTTGAAACTGAATAGGAGCTTGGAACAGATGCAAAGAGTATTGCCAGAAAGGTTATTATGCAAATTTGATAAGGCATTTTATATTGTAATTGTCTTCTAGTACTTCTATATGCATCATGCACAAACATTACAAGTCATGGGTAAACAAGAAATTCCTGTTAACAGTTTCTAGATGGTTTGCCTACTAAATTGCAGAATGGAGATCTTAACTAGAGTGGGAAACTCATTCGGCAACACAACACCCATAACATAGGTTATGAAAAATTCTCTTTGCATAGAAGGCTATAAGAATTTAGAACTGCATGTATGTCTATCAGATATGATATGTAAACAAGCTAATCATCCACAGAAGGGGCAAAAGGAAGCAGAGCAAAGGAAGCAAAACATGTATGCAACAAGAGATTAGTAACAACAAAAACAATGGATCAGCAAAAAAGTCCAAAACCTGTTATTGTTATGATATCATTATTATTAGAAGTACACAGAATATACAGGAAGGTGTAAAATGTAAGGTAACCCCTAATCTTTTCTAAAATACCCATTTTGATCCAATCTAATTCTAATAAAAATTTATAAACAAATTCTAATTACCCTAATTAATTTCAATGTAAACTATTTCTAATTACTCAAAAATAAATCAATAAAATAAACTAATTAGCCATTAATTGAAATTAGAATGAACCCTGAATCTGACATTTAGATATGACCAGCTACCATTTTCATCATCTTCCCTATCTCCAAAGCCCTAATATCCAAATCCTGCCATTCATCATCTTCTCTTCACTTTTACTTTTCTTTTTCAAATTGTTTTTTTCTTTTTTCCCCTTTGTCAGACTTTGACTTGCTCTACAGTGGCAAACCATGCTAGCTATGGTCTATTTCTTTCATTTTATTCTTGGGAGAAATTTTCCCCTATTTTCAAAGATTATCTCATCCTATTAAAAAATTAACCTTTTCCTCATTTTCTTTTTGTGCCCATGCATATCTGTGTGTTTGGTTTACCTAAAACTTCATGAAACCAAATCATCTCATTTGCTTCCATATTATTTATATTTACTATATTATTTTCTCTTCAAGTTTTTTCATCTAAGGTTTTTTTCTTTCTTTTCTTTTATTTATTTATTAATTTATTGTTGTTGTCTTCCCATGGCTGTGTGAACCTCTCCATTTTCCCCCTAACACTGTCAAACCTAATTTTATTTCTCACTTTACAATCATTTTGTTGTAAAATGAGGCTTTGATTTCTTATCTAGATCCAACACCCTAAAGCCTTTTGACTAGTGCTAATTAAGTATATGTTGAATTTTCTGCATTTAAGCAAGAAAATTGTGATACAAAATTGGGTTCTTTTTTAAATTTAAGGATTTGAAGCATGCATTTGCAAAGGTGCTTCCAACTAAGATTTTTAAAGATGCAACATATGTCAATTTGTCTAAATGATCCTCACGTCTTTAGACCTTTCGTATATATAGGAACTATACAACAAGATTTCATAACGTTTCCGCTAATTACAATAGAGATTTTCTTCCAATCCCTTAGCTGTACATACTACGCCTATATGGAAAACCCAACTATACAAAATAAAGATAATAAAGACCTACGGCATATAGAGAAAAATAGGGCTTAAAGACCTACCACAAGCCTCAATGGGCTTGGGCTCAAGCTGCGGCAAACCTAACTAATAAGTTTCCGCACATCCTATTAACATCACCCCTCAAATTGATGCGGGCGGATAAAAAAGCATCAAGTTGTCAATCATGTATTGACGACGGTGCTGAGTAAGAGCCTTCGTGAACACATCAGCAGTCTGAAGAACGGTGGAAATATGAGGAAGAGTAATCACACCCCCATCAAAAGCTT
Source organism: Vitis riparia (assembly GCF_004353265.1). NCBI lineage: Eukaryota > Viridiplantae > Streptophyta > Magnoliopsida > Vitales > Vitaceae > Vitis > Vitis riparia. The sequence continues at coordinate 18,590,897 of NC_048431.1, forward strand.
CACGTATGGAATGACAATCCACCTCAACATACTTGGTCTGCTCATGAAAGACGAGGTCAGCTAACAACCCACGAAACCATACAATCTCAAAGCAAGCACAGGACATAGCACAATACTCAGACTTTGTAGAAGATTTTGAAACGCGAGCCTGCTTCTTACTCTTCCAAGAGATAAGAGCATTTCCAAGAAACATGCACCACCCTGTGACAGAACGACGAGTGTCTGCACAACCTGCCCAATCAGCATCACTATAACCGGCCAGCAGAAGAGAAGAACCAACTGGAAAGAACAATCCACATCCAGAAGTCCCCTTGAGATAGCGAATGATACGTCGAACAACAAGAAGATGAAGGTGGCGAGGTGCTTGCATAAACTGACTAACCTACTGGACAGCAAAGGAAATATCAGGTCTTGTAATCGTTAAATAGTTTAAGCTCCCAACCAATTGCTGGTAGAATGAGGGATCAGAAAGAAGTTCCCCTTCCTCTTGTTGCAATTTCAAATTCACCTCCAAAGGTGTAAGAACCAAATTTTCGTCCTGAAGACCAGCCAAAGTAATCACCTCCTGTGTATACTTGTGCTGATGCAGATATGTACCTTCTAGTGTGGTTTAAACCTTAAGGCCGAGGAAATACTGTAGATGGCCAAGATCTTTCATATGAAAGGAAGCCTTGAGGTGCTGTTGTAACTGCTCAATCAACTGGGAGTCCGTTCCTGTAATCACGATATCATCCACATAGACCAGAAGCACAACAATCCCGATAGCAGTCTTGCGAAGAAAGAGAGATGAATCAAAATTGCGTTGAACAAAATGGAAATCAAGAAGAGTGGAATGAAACTTATCAAACCAAGCACACAATGCCTGCTTTAAGCCATACAGAGACCGTTTTAGGTGACAAACATCCGAAGATGGTGTAGAAAACAGACCCTGGGGAGGAGTCATATAGATGTCCTCCTTGAGATCCCCATGTAGAAAAGCATTCTTGACATCCATTTGCAAGAGAGCCCAACCTTTAGAGGTAGCAATGGCTCCGCACCATAGTCATGTTAGCAACAGGTGCAAAAATTTCCTCATAATCAACACCATACTCCTACTGCTTTCCAAGGGCTACCAAGTGAGCCTTATACCTCTCTAAGGAGCCATTGGATCGGAACTTAATTGAATAGACCCATTTACACCCAATAGGTTTCACATTAGGAGGACAAAACACAATATCCCAAGTGCGATTGTCTTGTAGTGCATAAAGCTCTTCTTGCATAGCTCGTTGCCAACAAGCTTGAAAAGATGCCTGAGAATAAGAATGAGGCACGACAATAGTATCCAAAGTCACAGTGAGTGATGTATGAGGAAAACCATACCTATCCGAAGTCGAGTGACTCTACTAGACCGTTGAGGTTCACTATCCACTGGATCAGGTGGGGAATCAGTGGCAGGAAGGGCGTTGTTGGGCATGGACAACATTGTTGGTACACAAAGCCCAGCTTAAAGCGTTCAACAACATGGGACACATCATCAAAATTGGGAAGCATGGCAAGATCAGATTGTGAAAAAAGGTGACTGAAAGAAATGTTGATTCTCAAAGAAAATCACATTTCAGGATACACGAAGTTTGTTAGCAGTAGCATCATAAAGCAAAACCTTTCTGCGCATTACTATACCCCATAAAAGCACATCGTGCAGATTGAGCAGTAAGTTTGTGACGTTCAATGGGTGGGAGATGGACAAAACAAACACACCCAAAAGTATGAAGGGACTGATACTCAGGATGATTACCAAACAAGCGGAGATAAGGAGAGTCATACTGCAAGGTTTGCATAGGCAAGTGATTAATCAAGTAGATAGCAGTAGACAAGGCTTCAACCCAAAATTTAGATGGAACGGAGATTCAATTAACAAAGTACGAACAACATACAAGAGATGTTGATTCTTGCGCTCAGCCATCCCTTTTCTGTGGGGTGTAGGGGCAAGAGCGTTGAGAAAGGATCCCCTTCTATTGTAAGTAGTTCTGAAAATTGTGAGACATATACTCTCCCCTTGAATCAGAATGCAAGACCTTAATACAAGCTGAAACACAGAGATCACATTTGCCTTGGATCGACGAAAGTAGACCCAGGTGAAATGACTATAATCATCGATGAAAGTTACAAAATACTTGTACTGAGCATGTGAAATAACGGGACTAACACCCTAACCATTAGAATGAATGATCTCAAAGCATTTTGTAGCACGACTGCCATGCATAGGAAAAGGTAAGGTCTTGCTTTTGCCAAGTGTACAGGTAGCACAATCGAGACACAAACTAAGAGATAAAAACTGATCTTTATTCCCCAAATGACCATGTTTCATTAGATGTGTCAATACTATAGAATTTGGATGGCCCAATCTTTTATGCCATACCTCACTTTTATTTGCTACTGTAGTGCAAGCCAAAGACATTAAACTAGGAATAGAAAAATGAAGAGGAAATAAACGTCCCACTTTAGGCCCATTCGTGATCATCGTCCCAGACACCTGATCCCACACAATACAACCACCACAAGAAAAATGAACATCACAGTTAGCATCCACCAATTGGCCGACAGAAATCAAGTTTGTAGACAACCCCAGTGACACAAAAACATCACTAAAACCATGACCAAGAGTGCCAACAGCAGTAATAGGAAGCGTACAGCCATTGGCAATCTGAATGTGTTGGGCACCTTCATACTTGCAAATACCATGTAACATATCTGTGCTGCCAGTCATATGATTTGAGGCTCCCGAATCCACAAACCAAGAAGGTGTGAGTTTCCAACTCTTACCTTGAAGTCCAAAAGCAGAGAAAGCTGACATAATCATTTGTTGCACCATCTCGGGTGTGAGTCCAAGTTGATTAATGCCAGCTGGTCCAATTGAAGTGGATGCAACATTCTGTGAAAGATCTGAAGCCACTGGTGGGATCTGAACATCCACATGAAATGCTTGTCCTGTTTGTTTTCGGGTCGTATTGGGCATTCCTTAATGATATGGCCATCTTTCCTGCAATAGTTGCAGAATTTCTTGCTGCAATTCCATGCAATATGCCCATATTCCTTGCAGCTGTAGCATTTAATTTTTGCCTGGTTTCTTCCTCTTCCCTGAGCGGCATAGGCCATGTTAACCACCTCGGAATGAATCCTAGCTTGAGTCATTCCAAGTTGAGTGGACAACCACTACTCCTCTCTTAACAATTCACTAAGACAGACATCCAATGAGGGGACAGGATCATGGCTTAGCAAACCTGCCCGTGTAGTCTCAAATTCTGATCTCAACTTCATTAGATATTGATCTCTCTGACTCTCGGCATGAACATCCTGAAGTGCACTTAGTGCTGCTTGAGGAACCTTGGCATGAACAATGCTCAAATACTCACTCCATAAGTTCAGAAATCCACCATAAAATTGTTCTAATGGACAGATTTCCTTGGTTGTAGTTAGCAATCTCCAATTCCAACTAGAACCTTCGAGCATTGTTGTCTTGATTGTAGATACGCCTCAGATACTCCCACATCTCTTTAGCAGTCGTGAAGCAACAAAGGTTATTCACCATGTGAGGCTCAATAGATCCCAATAGCCAAGAAACAATTCTTGCGTCTTTGTTCTGATACCATGTCAATTTGTCTGGATGACCTTCAGGTCTTTAGACCTTTTGTATATATAGGAACTATACAATAAGATTTCACAGCGTTTCCGCTAATTACTACAGAGATTTTCTTCTAATCCCCTAGCTGTACATGCTACTCCTATATGGAAAACCCAACTGTACAAAATAAAGATAATAAAGACCTGCCGCATATAGGGAAAAATAGGGCTTAAAGACCTACTGCAAGCCTCAATGGGCTTGGGCTCATGCTGCAGCACTTAAAGACTTGCCGCAAGCCTCAATGGGCTTGGGCTCAAGCTGCGGCAAACCTAACTAATTGGTTGCCGCACATCCTATTAACAATAGAGGCCTTTTTCATCTCCTTCTCCATTTTTTTTTTATTATTTCCTGATGTCATAAGCATGACTGTAATCCTGGCAAGGTTGGGGTTAAGATAGAATTTTTTTTAAGATATTTCTTAAAATTTGGTTCATTAATTTTTGTAGAAAATAAAGGTTGGGATGGTTTTTGAATGAGATGAAACTAAGGAAGTGCATTTGAAAATAACATGTTGAAAAATGAAATAAAAAATAAAAAATAAAAATGGTAAGAAGACAGCAAAATGTGGTTGTTCTACTAGCATTTGAAGAAGATGAAGTTTGTCATTTTATACCTCCATTAATGAAAGTTGGGAGACAAAATCTAACGAGGGAGGTTAATGTTATTTCAGAAAATGAAGGGAGGTCCGTGTAATTATCATATAATAAGTGTAAAAAGGAAGAAGAGTTAATTGACTATCTGCCTCTTTAGTGTACCAAAGCAATAAACCTATGGCAGCTGGTTTTTTCTCTATTTGGAGTGGGCTTAGGTGATTCACTTTTCAGTAAGAGAAAATCTCCTGAGTTGACATGGAAAGAAGCAGAAGAAAGCTTGGAGTGTCACTCCCTTATGCATATTTTGAATGTTATGGAAAGAAAGAACTAAGAGGTCATTTAAAGATGTAGAATAGTTGGATCAAATAATCAAGTCTTCCTTTATGTGTAACTTTTTAGATTGGGCTATAAAGTGTACATAGATGATCATTCTATGACCATGATAAGTATTGATTGAGCTCCAAGTAACCAGAGGAAGTTAGTTTTTGTTCTCTCTTCCTTTTTTCTTGTTGGCTGCTGCATATTACACAATGTGTGTACTTTGGCGTGTCCTTTCTCTAGTGCTTTTAATTTATTTTTAGGTTTCTATCATAAATATAAATAAAACCAAATGCATTAAAAAATAAAAACGCCACAAGAACACTCCAAATTATATAGGACATATACAAAAGGCGCCTTAAAGCACAAAAACAAGAAAAGAACCCCAACAACAACCCTCGCCCTTAACCACTCAAAGAAATCGAACAAAGACAAAGAATCAATCTTTATATACTGCTTTACCTAAGCAAACAAATTTCTAGAAAAGAACATCCTCAAATACTAAATTGAATGATCCTCATTCTCAAAGGCCTTGATATTTTTTTCCTTCCAAACCATCCAAAATAGACATAAAGGAGCTACACTCCAAATCTTTTTCCTCCTTCTACCCATAAAAGAACCATGCCACCTTAAAAGAGTCTCTTTTACAGTAGTAGATTGCACCCAATGAATACCAAAGAGATCAAATAGCACTTACCAACGGACCCTAACCAAAGAACAATGAAGGAGGATTTGATCTATGGATTTTGCTTCTTCTTTGCAAAGAAAACACTTATTGACCAAAGACCACCCTCTCTTCTGAAATTAATCTAAAGTCAAAATATTTCCGCAAGTTGTCTCCCACGCAAAAAAGTTAATTTTCGAAGGGACTCAAATTCCAAAGTACCTGCCTTGGAAAAGACACAACTCCTCCTGGTTCCAAAGCTGCATATAAGAGTTTCACAAAGAAGTTATGACCGTGCAAGTTCATCCACCATCTTATCTTCCCCCTCTATATCAACTGCCTTTCCTTGCAACTTGACAAATAAATCCCCAATTGCATCCACTTCCCAATCATTCAAAGGTTGTGAGAAACAAGGATTCCAATGACCACTCCCCATGTTGTACCCAAAGATCTGCCACCCAAGCCTCTTTTGCAACAACTTAGGCATATAAAGAGGGAAAAGAAACACATAATGGTTCATCCCCACATCACTTATCCACACAACGTATACAATGAGCATCAAGAGGCAAAACAAAAAACCACTCCCTCCCTTACCCAAACTAATATACAAAATCAATTAAAGACGTAGTGTTTTCATCAATGTACACATGAATCCACGGAGATAGATTGTTAAGAAAAGACCTTTTGAGTCTTTAATCTGATGTCTCCATCTTCAAAACACTCTTCAATTTCTTTCCTTCCAAATAGTCTAAACAATACATAAAGGAGTGGCTCGCCAAGCCTTTCACCTTGTACGCACAAAGGAACCATGCCATCCTAGCGTTATCATAATGAAGAAGAATGTGATCAATGGACTCAATCTCCTCTTTGCACAGAACACACCAGTTGACTAACGACCAACCACTTTTATGGAGCTGGTCCAAATTCAATGTCTTACCCCAACAAGCTTCCCAGTTGAAAAAGATCACTTTAGAAGGAATCCAAGAGTTCTAAATAATCCCTAAAGAAAAGGGATGACACAATCTAGTTTCAAAAGAGAGTAAAGGGGGAAAAGAGTCCCCTTGACTCAACCCCCTAGAGCTTCAAAAAAAAAAACCCATGGGAGAACCATTAACCTAAACAAACAAACTGGCCATAAAAATGCACCACTTAATCCACTCTAGCCATTTTTGCCTGAACCCCATTTTGCCCATAATCGCTATAAAAAAACCTCAACTGACATGGTCATAAGTCTTTTCAATATCAAGTTTACACAACAATCCCCAGTTCTTATTCCTCAACATTGAATCAATAGCCTCATTTGATATTAGCACCACATCAAGAATTTGTCTTCCCTCCTTTAGACGTTATTTGTATACTTCCTATGTACTTTGTGGCATCCTTGGGGTGTTTTTTATTTTTTAATGAATATGATTTTTATTTATCAAAAAAAAAAAAAAAAATTGTCTTCCCTCCACAAAAGCATTCTCATGCTTGGAGACCACCCTTCCTTACTATCATAATTAGGACCTTCTTATGTACTCTCCTTTATCTTTTAATGATCAATAACTCAAGAGCATAGCACTCTATCAAACTATTGTAATGCATGTATGATCATCTTATACTTGTAGTAGCTTGATGTAGTAAGCATACAAAAGAACCTAGCAACTCTAATGACACAAAAATCAACTTATTGCATAACTGATCAGGTCACCCGAATAGATGTTTGGAAATAAAAGCGGGTAGTGTTAGAAGATTAGGCTAAGAAATTAGCAATTAATTTTTCACCATATATAATTAATCTCCTACCATATTTTTCCCTTTCTTCTAAAAGTTGACCCATGATTTTTATACCAAGAATTTGGGTAAATTCCATATAGGAACTTTGCAATCAGATTGTTAGATTTCAAGGATCCTTTTTTGATAGGTAACCTAATTTAAGGGATCTTGCCGATCCTTCTTCTGTATATATATTGTAAAACAAAATGTAATGAAATGTATGGGAGATTATTTTTCATCATGGCATCTAAGTAGGAAGTTTGACACTACCAAGATCCACAGAGCCTTCATTGTTTAGTCACATACAAATTTCATTGTTGTAACTTGTTCGCTTTTTTTTTTTTTTTTTTAATTTTATTTTAACCCACCTTTATTGTTGATTGCTTAGTTCCCATTATAATTCCCTCGAGGTTATCTCTTGTTTGCTCTAAAAAATCAAAAACCTTGTCATTTCCCCAAAATGTCTAAAACTAGAGAAAATACACCATCCTCTCAAACAACCCTACCCTTCGATGCCTCCTCTACATTCCAAACCTTACCACCTTTATCTACCATTCATAATGACAGCCCTACACTCCAAATCACCACTCAAAAACTCAATGACTAGAATTTCCTACAATGGTCTCAATCAGCCAAACTTTTTATTAAAAGTAAAAAAGAAGATGTGCTATATCACAGGTGCCAAATCAGAACCTGACTCCAATGATCCAAGATATGAATTGTGGGATGAGGAAACTTTAATGGTCATGTCTTGGCTACTACACTCGATGCAGCTGGAGATTAGCCAAACATAATTGTTTCTCTCCACCACTAAATAGATTTGGGATGTCGTCAATCAAACTTATTCCAAGATTGGAATAATGACACAAGTATATGAGTTGAAGTGTCGAATCCATGCTACTAAGCAAAGAAGTTGGTCCGTGACTAAATATTACAATAAACTACAAAGTCTATTGTTGGAATAAAGCATTACCAGAACACAGAAATGGTAATCACTGAGGACACTACTAAGTTGAAGAAGATAATGGAGCAAGAGAGAGTATTTGAATTCTTAACTGGTCTTAATCCTGAATTAGACTAAGAGTACAAATATTGGGGAAAGAACCTTATCCATCCATCTAGGAGGTTTATGCCAATGTGATTGGAGACAAAAGTCATCGAGTTGTGATGCTTGGAGGCTATACTCCAGAAATTTCAGTACTAACTAGTGCTGGAAATTTCAGGCCAATGGGATCCAGGAGAAGAAAGAAAATCAGATGATAAAAATTCACTTTGATGTAATTATTGTCACAAACCAAGACATACATGTGAATCTGGCCAAAAACTCTATGGCAAGCCTTAGTTAGGAGGTAAAGGGGGGAGCAATAGAGAAGAAAAACCCACCATAACATTTGGACAGGCGCATCAAGCTGCCACTATTGATGTCTCTTGAAAATATCCTTGCCACTAAACAATAAACTATTTTACTAAGCAAGGAGCATTATGAAAAGCTGAAAACACTTCTCAATCAGCTTGACACACGTGTCAAAATTCCCACTACAAATACTACCTCATTTTCTTTCCTCCAAACAGGTGATATTGAAGCTTTAAGTGCCTCCAAGGATTATTTATCGAACATTTGGAACATTAATCCTGGTGCTACAAACCATACTGGTGCTACTGCTACTGACCATATGACAAGCCACTCCAATTTTTTTCTAGTTATACAATACTTTCAGCTAAGCCAAAAGTAAAGGTTGTTGATGGTACTTCGTCTTCCACAATTGGTCAAGGCATAGCCTCCATCACTCCTTCTCTGACCTTGCAAAGTGTGTTCATGTTTCAAACTCGTGTTGTAATCTCTTGTTTGTCAATAAAATCACTAAAGACTTGAATTGTTTTGTAACATTTCCCCTTCCCATTGCATTTCTCAGGACCAGGTAATAAGGATGATTGGGTATGGTGAGAGGAAAGGTGGACTTTACTACCTCAATACACATTGGAAGATTGGTGATTCTATCCCACAAGCTCTTATTACCACCAACCAAGGTTTGAAATATTGGTAAATACGGATATATCGGTACTTAGATTTTACGAATATATCAAAAATATCGTAGAAATATCAGTGGATATTTTAACAAAAATATCAGTAAGACAAAAATTATTTAAAATTCATGGAAATATTTGGAGAAACTCCAAAAAATGATAAAATAAATAAAAAATACACATGTTGAAGTTATTTTTTAAGTATAATTGACATAGGTATATCACACCCTTCAATTGTTTCAGTAAAGTTAACTTTTTGATGGGTGTTCTTTGGGTAATCCTTGTCAACTAGGTGTAGAAGGCATGACCAGAGGTTATTCAGGTACAGATTGGAAAGAGAGCTTGAGAGTAGGAGGAAGAGCTTGTGGAGGGATATTTTAACGGAGATATGAAATGAAGGGAGGAGGCAGATGTTGGTTTGCAGTGGATTCAAAATCTTTTGAAATCTCTGTAGAGGTGATTGGGGAGAGATGTAGGGGAATCATTGTGGAAAGGAGTAGAGGCTTTACTTCGTGGGTCAGGTTTGGAAGTCTCAGCTTGTGCTGCTTGCTGGAAGGGGTGGAGGCTTGCTGTAGGGGTGTTGTTGTGCAGGGTCTGGTCAAAAGGTGGGATCATGGAGGAAGGAGGTTTAAGTTGGAAAGTAGACCAAATGAGGCAGGTAGGTTTTTATTGTGTTCCGTGGTTGACCTGGAATCAAAGAGATATTGTTTAGTGTTTCCAGAAGGGAAAGGAATTTTGGGAGGATGGGTTCTGTTGGCTGAAAAGCTTCGCTCCCTGGGGGTTATGTCTCGGGTTGAGTCTAGGGGAAATGTTGTTTCCTATGGGACAGGGAATACAATAGGGGAATCTGAAGAAAAAGCCCAAAAATCCTATGTCGATGTGGTGAATTCAAGAGAGAAAAAGGTAGGGGAAACACTATGGTTACAATTGGGAGAGAAAGACATCTCAAGTGATAGGAAGTTAATGGACCGATGTCTGGTTGGCAGATGGGGACATACTCCACTGTTGGATTCAGATATGTATGCTCTTGAAAGTTGGGGGAGAACCTGTTGGAATATTAAAGGAGGACTGAAGTTTGCAAGGATAGGGGGCCCTCTCTTGCTGATCGAGTTTGAGAATAAAGATGAGGCAGACAAGGTGCTTTTAAGAGGAAACAGATGGTTCAAGGAATCGACTCTGCATTTGGACAGGTGGGACCCAAAAGTGGGGTGTTCTCAAAATGGCGAAAGAGCCGAGAGTGTTTGGGTAAGAGTCATGGGATTGCCGTTGCATCTTTGGAGTCAGGAAGCCTTCAGAAAGATAGGGGACTGTTGCGGGGGGTTCACTGAAGTGGATGTAAATACTGCAAATCTTAAGGAACTAGGGTGGGCCAGAATTTTAGTGAGATATGCAGGTGTAGAATGGCCGAGTACCATGCAAGTAGTAGTGGGATCTTTTTGTTACGCTCTCCAGCTATGGTGGGAGGTGAAACCAGGCTTGTCGGAAGTGGTTCCGGCCATTAGAAAAGAAAAGGGCAAGGAGCGGGAGGTTAGGGATGACGGAGAAGGAGATACACGCGCTGGATTCAAAAGGGTGGGAGAAAAGACGTATGGGGAACCTGCAAAAGTGGCTGAGAAGTACAAAGCAGATGAAGGAAGCTGCAGCACGAAAGTTCAGCCCTCTAGTACTGTGCCGGGAGCAGTATCAGAGGCTGACGGGTCAAAAGGAGACCGATCTTTAGCTGGGGGGAAGAGTTTGTTCTCTGGGCCTAGAGAATATATGCCACTGGGCCGGCAAGGTGAATCGGGCTGGGTAAGAGAGCCCGCTGAGGAGGGCCAAGGGATTAAAAAATCAGAGGTAATGGGCCGGCCCAATTTGAAGCTTTTTAAAGGCCAGGTGGGGGAGGAAGACCCATTTTGGAGACTGCAAAAGGGGTTAGGGCTCCCGATGGGCGTCGTAGTGGTGGCGGAGAGCAGGAGGGGGATTTGTTTGGGTCCAAGCTAGGATCTTTTCATCCGGCCGTCAATTCCTCAGAAATCACTGACGAGGCGTTATTGGAGGAGGCCTCCAGGTATTCCGATCAAACCTCTTCTCCTTTCTTATCTCTGGGGAAACGGGATATCTCTCTCTTTTCTACTCCTTCTGGGTGGGACGGGAAAGGTGTCGTCATGGCTAGGGCTTCCGACCGGGGAACAGCTTCAGATGACGAAGGGGGAGCAGTTATGGACCCGCTACGGATGATTTTGGCGGACGGAAGGGAGGCTGAGGTTTCGGACATGGTGGGTAGAGAGGCTGGGAATATCGAGGAGTTATCAGTAGGGGCTTTGGGAAGAATCTCCCATGAGGACAAGGAGGAGAGGGGCAAAGAGGGGGAGTTGTGTTGGCAGTCTAGTAGTCTGGCTAATTTTAGCCGCTATCTAGGAATGCCAACGGAGGGATTTGAATGGGAAATATTGTTCTTGCTCAAGAGAATGAAAGAGAGGAAGATTCAAAAAGGTAATTTGGATGGCACAAAGAGGAGAAAATTAGAGATGTCAAAATTCGGAAGAGAATTGAGAAAATTGGAATGGACTGTGAACTATATTGGAGGTGGAGGAGGAGGTGAAGGAGGGGTAAGCACGAGTAGGTCTAAATGAAGCTCCGAATGCTCACCTGGAATGTAAGAGGGGCTAATAATTGTGACAAAAGGAAGGTGATCAAAGCCTTGATTAGGAAAAATAGGGTGGATTGGTCTGCCTACAGGAAACCAAGATTCAGGAAATGTCCACGGGCATTGTTCGGAGCTTAGGAGTGGGTAGGTTCATTGAATGGGGAGCTATAGACTCAAGGGGTGCAGCCGGAGGAATAGTGGTGATATGGGACAACAGGATGCTGGAGTTGGTTGACATGCAAAAAGGATTATTCTCCATTTCGTGCACTTTTAAGAGTTGCGAGGATGGTCTTATATGGATGTTTACAGGGGTTTATGGGCCAACTTTAAGGAGGGAGAGGGAGAGTTTTTGGGAAGAGCTGGGGGCCATTAAGGGGCTTTGGAATGGGCCGTGGTGCGTTGCAAGGGACTTCAATGCCATATTGAGACCGGAAGAGTGCAATAGAGGAGGGAGATTGAACTCAATTATGAGAAGGTTCGCAGAAGTGAAAGAAGAGTTGGAGTTAAAGGACCTGCCCATGGTGGGGGGCCCTTTTACATGGACTGGAGGAGCGGGTAATCAGTCTTGTTCAAGGTTGGATCGCTTTCTGGTTAATGAGGAGTGGGATAGCCATTTTGGAGATGCGAGGCAGTTTCTCCTTCCAAGACCCGTGTCCGATCACTTCCCGATTCTTATGGATGGTGGGGGTATGAGAAGAGGCCCTATACCGTTTAGATTCGAGAATATGTGGTTAAAAGCAGAAGGTGTAAAGGATCTATTCAAGCAATGGTGGGAGGAAGGCAGATTCAGTGGATCTGCAAGTTTTATCTTGGCTGAAAAATTAAAATTTATGAAGGCTAAGCTGAAGGAGTGGAACAGAAACAGTTTTGGAAGGGTTGAATATAGAAAGAATACGGCACTGGAGCAGATGGAGTATTGGGATGCAAAGGAGAAAACCAGCAGGCTGTCATTGGAAGAGCTAGAAGCCAGAAACGAAGCGAAAGAAGAGTATAAAAAATGGTTCTTACTTGAAGAAATCACGTGGAGGCAAAAATCCAGGGAAGTGTGGCTGAAAGAGGGAGATAGAAATACCGGTTTTTTCCACAAAATGGCCAACGCACATAAAAGGAGGAGTAATGTGGACAGAATTAAGATTAACGGAGTGTGGCTCACGGAGGAAAATGATATTAGGGAAGGGATCGCCAATGCTTTTAAGACGTTGTTGTCTAACCCGGGGGATTGGAGACCTTCTGTTTCTGGGCTGCAGTTTGAGATGTTAGAGCCTTTGGACGTCAGTGCATTGGAGTCTCCTTTTATGGAAGAGGAGGTGTTTGACGCCCTAGTGGGCTATAATGGGGATAAAGCCCCGGGGCCAGATGGATTCTCTATGGCCTTTTGGCTTTTTGCTTGGGATTTCGTGAAGGCTGATGTGATGAGCTTCTTTAAGGAGTTTCACGAAAATGGCAAATTTGTTAAAAGCCTAAATGCAACATTTATGGTCTTAATTCCAAAAAAAGTAGGGGCTGAAGCTTTAGGGGATTATAGGCCTATAAGCTTGGTGGGAAGCTTGTACAAGTGGCTGGCCAAGGTATTAGCCAATAGGCTAAAAAAAGTGGTTGGAAAGGTGGTCTCCAAAGCTCAAGGGGCGTTTGTGGAAGGTAAACAAATCCTAGATGCAGTGTTGATAGCCAATGAAGCCATTGATTCGACCCTGAAGAATAATGAGAGCGGCATTTTGTGCAAATTGGACATAGAGAAGGCGTATGATAAAGTGGACTGGAATTTTATTCTCACAATCATGAAGAAAATGGGCTTTGGGGAGAAATGGGTTAGGTGGATTCGGTGGTGCATATCCACTGCAAGTTTCTCAGTGATGATCAATGGAACCCCTACGGGCTATTTTCAAAGCTCCAGGGGTTTAAGGCAGGGCGATCCCCTTTCCCCCTACCTCTTTGTCATTGCTATGGAGGTCTTTAGTGTTTTCATTAAAAGGGCAGTAGAGGGAGATTTTTTATCTGGTTGTAGGGTAAAAGGTCGGAGTGAAGAAGGGGTCCTAATTTCCCACTTGTTGCTTGCTGATGATACACTGGTGTTCTGTAAACCTTCACAAGATCAGTTGACTTACCTCAGTTGGCTTCTCATGTGGTTTGAGGCTGTTTCAGGATTGAGGATAAATTTGGAAAAAAGTGAATTAATTCCAGTAGGGAGGGTGGAGAGTATGGATGATCTTGCTGAGGAGTTTGGATGTAGTATGGGTAGTCTTCCAACCACCTATTTGGGGATGCCCCTGGGTGCTCCTTTTAAGTCAGTCACAGTTTGGGATGGAGTGGAAGAGCGCTTCCGAAGAAGGTTAACTATGTGGAAGAGACAATACTTGTCTAAGGGAGGAAGGGCGACTCTCATTCGTAGTACTTTATCGAATTTACCCATCTATCTAATGTCATTGTTGTGCTTACCAAGCTCAGTTAGACGAAGATTAGAGAAAATCCAAAGGGATTTCCTATGGGGTGGGGGCAACCTGGAACATAAGCCCCATTTAGTAAGATGGGAGTTGGTGTGTTTAAGCAAGGCGAAAGGAGGCTTGGGGGTCAAAAGCCTATCCCTCCTTAACAAGACTCTTCTTGCTAAATGGAATTGGCGTTTCGCAAATGAGAGAGAGGCTTTGTGGAATCAAGTGATTAGAGGGAAGTATGGAGAAGCTAGAGGGGGATGGTGCTCGCGGGAAGTGAGAGAGGCTCATGGTTTGGGTTTGTGGAAAGGAATTAGGGCGGATTGGAAGTTGGTGAGTGATAGGATGGCTTTCACAGTTGGTAATGGAAGAAGGGTGAGCTTCTGGAGGGATAGATGGTGTGGGGAGTCTCCTCTATGTATGACCTTCCCCTCTCTTTTTGCTTTGACGGTTGAGAAGGAAGCCTGGGTGGCAGATATATGGGATCCCTTGGCTGAGGGGGGTTGGGGGGGTTGGAACCCCTGTTTTTTAAGAGCGTTCAATGACTGGGAGGTTGAGGAGGCAGAAAGATTTATGGAGAGGATTCAGAGTAAAAGAGTTATTGAGGATGTGGAGGATATGGTATCTTGGACTGAAACCAAGAGCGGTAAATTCTCGGTCAAGTCTCTTTATATAGCTCTTGAAGCGGGTGGTTCATCTTTGTTTCCTTCAAGCTTTATTTGGAATGCGAATGTGCAGCCCAAGATTAGTTTCTTCGCATGGGAGGCCACGTGGGGCAAAGCTTTAACATTGGATCTAGTCCAGAAAAGAGGATGGGCCTTGGCGAATAGATGTTTTATGTGTCTTGAGAAAGAGGAGACCATAAACCATCTCCTTCTTCATTGTCCCAGGACGAGGGCATTATGGGATCTTCTCTTTGCCTTATTTGGGGTGTCTTGGGTTTTGCCCTTTTCAGTTAAAGAGACCCTTCTGAGTTGGAATGGTTTTTTATGGGCAAAAATCGCAAGAAGGTGTGGAGAGCTGCTCCTCTTCATATTTTTTGGACAGTTTGGAAGGAGAGGAATCGATTGGCGTTCAAGGATGAGTCGGTGTCAATTCAGAGATTGAAACAATCTTTTATTCTTACGTTATGGGCTGAGGCTAAATTGTTCATAGACGATTGCCCTCTAACTATAGCTAACTTTATTGATTGGTTGGGCTCTAAGTAGGCTTGTGGCAATAGGCTTTTTGTCTTTTGGCCTTTGATGGCGGGTGTATAGGTTTTGTATACTTAGAGTCGCTATTTTAGCGTCTCTTTCCCCCTTTTTCTTTAATGAAATTCATTTACTTATCAAAAAAAAAAAAAAAAAGAGAAAAATATCAATAAGAAAGGATATATCGGTATTAATAATTTATTATTTATCTAATCAAATTAATTTTAATTTATAAAATATTTGAACTTAATTATTATTTTTTTAATAAATTTATATTTTTAATATTTTAAAATAAAAACAGTCAAAATTAAAAGGATAAATATAAAAAATTTAAAAGCGAAGTGAGTTAATTTTTTAAAATAGGATTAATGATATAATGATAATACATTTAATATTAAAACTATAATTTTTTTAATTCAAATGCATTCAATAATGTAAAATAAATGATGATGCATATATGAATTTTTAATATTTATATTTTTTATATTTAATTATCATATAAATGATATTAAAATATACTTGTTAAGAAAATTATAATGGTAGTTTTTACATATTTATTAATTAATTAAATAAAATTTAAAATAACATCATTAGAATTAATTTATTTATTTTTTAATAATGAACTTTAACATATTTATTATGTATATATATTAACAAAAGAGAAGATGGCCCAATGGTAACTAAGCTTGAACCAAAGTCTTTTGGCCTAGGTTCAAATCCCTGCAATAGCATGGGCTAAAAAAATTTCAGCTTTGTGGCAGGGGTTGGGCGCTGCAAGCAAAAAATTGAAATGGAGGGCACTGCAGGCAAAAATTGACGCATTGACTGGAGGTGGTTGTTTGACTTCCTGAAATATCGGGAAATTTCCCAAAAAATCAGCAGAAATGCCTATAAACGCTGATATTTCGACGAAATTCCAGAAAAATCAGTTGACCGATAATCGGTATGGAATGTCATGTTGGCCTGTTTGATAAGCGAAATTTTGTCGATATTTCGAAGAAAAATCGCAACATTTCAAACCTTGCCACCAACAATCCCTCAAAAGTTGAACAAATATGGGTATGACACAAATAGTTGGAACACCTACCTTTCTTCCTTTTGGAAAATATGTTTCTCACATTGTTCGACAAAACTAAATCCCATGATTTTCATTATGAGGCTTGTGAGCTTGCAAAACACCATCCTATACCCTTTCTAATAAGAAAAAAAAAAAAGGAAACGTCTCCTTTTAGTTTAATGCATACAGATGTTTGGGGATCCTCTAAAATTCCAAACATTTTAAGTTCTAGATGATTTGTTACATTCATTGATGGTTGTTCTTATACCACTTGGGTTTATCTCCTAAAATCCAAACCGGAAGTTAATTTTATTTTCCCAATGTTCCACAAATTGGTTTGCACCCAATTTGGTACTGAAATTCATACCTTTAAGGTTAGACAATAAAAGGAAATACTTCAACCATAATCTTATCACCTATCTCCAAAATGAAGGTATTGTGCATCAATTTTCATGTGTAGATACCCTACAACAAAATGGGGTAGTAAGAGGAAAAACAAACATCTCTTAGAGGCTTTTAAGTATTTAATTTTTCAAATGAATGTCCTAAAATCATATTGGGGGGAAGTCGTTTTGACTACTACATTTTTTTTTTTTTTGATAAATATCACGAATATATTAAAGGGCAAAGGCCACCAAGCATACAGGACGTATACAATCTGCCTCAAAGCGAGAGCACAAAAAAAACAAGCACCCTTACCCTCCCTCAAGTGGCCGCTAACCACTCCAAAAAACCTAAGAGTGAAGAGGACTCCTCTCCAATATACACCCTAGACTACTACATTTTTAATAAATCGAATGTCTTCTTGAGTCTTAGACTTTAAATCCCTAGTTGATGTACTTTCAAAGTCTTTTCCTAACTTTAAGGATATTGGAACACTTCCTCCAAAAATATTAGGGTGTGTATCTTTCATTCGCATTTCCAAATAATCTATAGGTAAACTTGACCTAAGAGCTCTTAGGTGTGTCTTTCTTGGATATTCTCCCAATCAAAAGTGATGAAAGTGCCATCATCCACCCACAAAAAGGCCATATATCACCATGGATGCTACCTTCTTTGAGTGTCAACCATTTCACACACACTTATCTTCAGGGGAGGTTGGAGAAATTGAAGATAAGCTATCAGAAATTTTTCCTAGGAATGGTGAGAATGGCAGGGGTGTCCTTCAACCGGTTAATGTGCCAAATGTCTCTACCTCAGACACTCAATTTCCTCTACTGTCCAAGATGTTTCAACCCCAGAATTCTAGATTCTGCACCAATACTCCCTATTATTTCAAATGTTCCAACCTTGGAGTCCTCTAATGAATCAGCTAGTGAACGTTAGAAATTCCAGCAGACTTTTAATGAAGAGCTAATTGTAGAAGATTTGCCCACTGAAATTCCAACCACTGAACTTGAGAATCAGCTCAAGGAAAGGTAATATATGTTCCCAGCAAACAGCTCCGAACTAAAAGTGTATTCGAGGAAGGGAAAATCTATAGCATCCTTTCATATCCCATTATCCAACCTTGAACTAGGTAATGAAAATACTCATTCTAGTGTGTATAATGCTTTGTATTGGCTCATTGCATTGAGGAAAGGCACTAGAAAATACAATCAGCATCCTATTTCAAATTTCACCTCATTAAATCGTTCATCATCTACATACCAAGCCTTTATTACCCAAATGTCTTTTGTTGAAATTCCAAACACAGTCCAAGGGTACTTAGAGGATGAGAATTGGAGGAAAGCACTTAATGAGGAGATGCAAGCCTTACAAAAAAAGGAGACATGAGGTATAGTTGAGCTTCCCAAAGGGAAGAAAATAGTAGATTGTAAGTGGATTTTCACAATTAAATTACAAGGCTGATGGGACAGTAAAAGGTATAAGGCTAGATTGGTAGTCAAGGGATTCACACAAACTTAAGGTATTTGACTACTAAGAGACCTTTGTACCAGTGGCATAAATGAACACTATTCATGTTCTATTGTCTTTAGTTACTAATCTTGATTGGCCCTTATAGCAATTTAATGTGAAAAATATTTTCTTACATGGCGACTTAGAAGGAGAGGTACACATGGACACTCCACTTGGGTTTGGTGACAAGGTTTGGAGGAACAAAATTTGCAAACTTAAGAAGTCTCTTTATGGACTTTAACAGTATCCAAGAGCATGGTTTGCAAGATCTACAAAATCAATGCTAAAAATGTACTACCATCAAAGCCAAGGGGACTAGACATTGTTTATCAAACATGACTCATCTAGTAAGTTGACTGCCTTGATAGTTTATGTGAATGACATTATTGTTACTGGAAATGATGAGGGGGAAACTCAAAGGCTAAAAATTGATTTGTCTAATCAACTAAAATATTTCCTCGGGATTGAAGTGGCACATTCAAAAAGGGGAATATCTATTTTCCAACAAAAATATATCCTCAATTTGCTAAAGGAGACAAGGATTTATCAAAAATAAAAAATAAAAAAAATTCTAAAGGAGACAGGGATGCTTAGATGCAAACCAATAGAGACTCTAATTGAGCAAAATCATAAATTAGGAGGAAAATAGAAGATGATATGGTAGACCACGACCTCTATCAAAGATTGGTGGGGAAATTAATTCATTTATCTCCCACCCGACCAAACAATGCATATGTTGTAGGTGTTGTAAGCCAATTCATGCATTCACCACATGAATCTCACATGGAGACAATATACAAAATCCTATGTTACTTAAAGTCTACACCATGCAAGGGAATCTTATTTCGGAAGACAAGAAATATGGAATTGGAACAGTGATACTAATTAGATTGGATCAATAGTTGATAGAAGGTCAATTATTGGATATTGTACATTATTGGGAGACAATCTAGTTACTTGAAGTAAAAAACAATCAGTGGAGGCTAGATCTAGCGTAGAAGTTGAGTTTACAGCCATGGCTCAAGGGATTTGTGAACTACTCTGGATAAAGATCATTCTTACTGACCTTGACATCACTTTGAAAGGACCCATAAAGCTATATTGTGATAACTAACCTACTATAAATATAGGTCATAACCTCATTCATCACGATCGAACCAAGCATGTGAAGATAGATTGATGTTTCATCAAAGAAAAGCTTGATCGTGGGCTAATTTGCACTTTGTATGTCCCCTCTTCTAAACAGTTCACAAATATACTAACAAAGGGCCTACCCAATTCAATTTTTTATGCAATCTTAGACAAGCTAGGAATACAAAATATCTTTGCATCAACTTGAGGAGTGTTAGAATATTAGGCCAAGAAATCAACAATTGATTTTCCTCCATATATATTAGATTTCTCCTACCATATTTTTTCCTTTCTTGTAAAAGCCGACACATGATTTCTATACCAAGAATCTAGGTAAATTCTAAATTAAAACCTTTTGCAAATTCCCTGTAGACCCTTGCAATCAGATTGTTTGATTTCAAGGATCCCTTTTTGATAGGTAGCCTAATTAAAGGATCTTGTTAGTCCTTCTTTTGTATATATATTGTAAAAAAAAATGTAATGAAATATACAGGAGATTATTTTTCATCAAGTAGAAACAAAGTTTGGCCCAATAGATGTTTGAAAATAGGAGGTAATAACAAAGTATTAGTATTGCACTACTTTAAATAATGAATAATGAAAGTTAAAAACTCAAAAAGATGCAAGTGCTTATAATAAATTCACTGGTTGAGGAAAAAATACCATTATCTCCCATGAGATGATGAGAATTACTTCCATGACCAGCTATAAACTTGATAACATCAGTTACTGCCATATCCCCTTCATACGATAGAGCATTCTTTGTTTCAGCAGGAAATAAAACCAGAGCCGGATATATTTCTCTCTGCATGATCAAAATACCAAAAGAATACAACATAAATGCCCCACACAACACTTGGATAGAAGAATTTTTTTGCACAGCAATGGTAACTGGAAAGTGGCATGAGAGCTTGTTAATAACTGAAGTCCATATATAGATATACAAATAATAGAAAATAAAGTAAAATAAAGACCACTTGTATATAGGTTGTTGAATGCTGGGCACAAGCCTCTATCAGACTATTGGAGGAAAAGATGCTAGTACTACAGAGTTTTAATATTTCTGCAGCATCCAGAGGCAGAATCTTTAACTGCTAAAATGAATGGCTCCACTGCTATGCATAGAGTGGCCTTTCTGGTTTTGACTTACTATTTTTTTTTTGATAAGTAAAAGGATATGCATTAATAGAGAGGCGAAGCGTCACAAAGCATACAGGGAGTATACAAGGCGGCTAGGGCCTCAAAAAACAAAGACAAAAAGAATCACTTCCCCTTAAGTGGATGCTACCCACTCCAGGAAGCTTATAAGGGAGAAAGCCTCCTCACGTAAATACAATTTGGCCCAACTCCACAAATTACAAATAAAAAAATTCTTTAACTTCTGAATATTCAACACACCCCCCCTAAAGGCTAATCTATTCCTCTCCTTCCAAACCGTCCAAAAAATACACAACGGAATGGAGTCCCAAATCTTTTTCCTTTTCTTCCCCACAAACGAGCCCCTCCAGCTAATTAAGACCTCCTTTACAGTTTCTGGAAAGACCCATTTAACATCTACTAACCCAAGGACAATATCCCACAAAACTCTAACCACTATACAATGTATAAGGATATGATTTACATTTTCTTCTTCACACCCACACAAAAAACAACAATTCGGAAGTTGCACCCCTCTTCTTTGAAGTCTATCCAAAGTAAGCACCTTCCCCCACGTCGCCTCCCACGCAAAGAAGGCGACTTTAGTTGGCACCCTAGCCACCCAAATACTTCTTGAAGGAAATCCTGTATCATTAGAATTGGTCAACAAGCTACAAGCTTCCTTGACCTTGAACTGACCATTTCTTCCTTGCCTCCAAAAGACTGAATCTTCCTCCAAAGAAGGCCTATGACCCCTCAGCATATGGAATAAATCCCCAACCATATCTAGCTCCCAATCATTGAAGTCCCTAAAAAAATTTGGGTTCCAACCTCCTTGACCAGAATTTTGGTCCCACATTTCCTCAATCGTTGAGCTCCTTTGGACAGCCATACCGAAAAGGTGAGGAAAACAATGGGACAGCGCTGTATCAGTACACCAAATATCTGTCCAAAATCTGATCTTGTTGCCCTTCCCAACTTGGAATATCATGTTATCCCAGCACCAATCTGATTCTTTCCAAATCTCCTTCCAAACCCCTACTCCAACCGCCCCATTATCCTTCTTTGGCCTCCATCCAAGACCGTCTTGGCTGCAGTTAACCTGGGAGGCATTGCGGGCTCTCCTCCGGGCGAGTTCCAAATTGAAGGACTATCCCCTAGGAAAATGGCAAAAGTTCGTGAGGTTTTAAAGTCTCTGGATATCAAGGTATATTCCAGGAGGAAGAGCAGATGCTCTACAGGATTGTGAGACCAACTGGATTTGGTTCGGGATCAGGGCCAGAGAGTTTCATATGAAGATAGTCAGTTGGAATACCAGGGGTTTGGGTTCTAAGAAAAAGAGAAGGGTGGTTAAGGATTTTCTGAGATCAGAAAAGCCGGATGTAGTGATGATTCAAGAATCTAAAAAGGAGGAGTGTGACAGAAGGTTTGTGGGTAGTGTTTGGTCAGCCAGAAATAAAGATTGGGCAGCCCTTCCGGCAAGTGGGGCTTCGGGCGGGATTTTGGTCATATGGGACTCTAAAAAGTTGCGTAGGGAGGAGGTAGTGTTAGGCTCTTTTTCGGTCTCAATCAAGTTTGAGTTGGATGGATGCGAATCTTTGTGGTTATCTGCAGTTTATGGCCCAAACAACTCAGCTCTAAGGAAGGATTTTTGGGTGGAGCTTTCAGACATTGTTGGGCTCTCTCATCCGCGTTGGTGTGTGGGCGGTGACTTTAATGTTATAAGGAGAAGCTCAGAAAAATTGGGAGGTTCTAGATTAACCCCAAGCATGAAGGATTTTGATGACTTCATAAGAGATTGCGAATTGATAGATCCACCTTTAAGGAGCGCATCATATACTTGGTCAAACATGCAAGAGAATCCAGTATGCAAGAGATTAGATCGCTTCTTGTACTCAAATGAGTGGGAACAAGTCTTTCCTCAAAGTCTTCAAGGAGTACTGCCAAGGTGGACTTCGATCATTGGCCGATTGTCTTGGAAACCAATCCATTCAAGTGGGGTCCAACGCCTTTCAGGTTTGAGAATATGTGGTTGCAACATTCTAGTTTTAAGGAGAATTTTGGAAGATGGTGGAGAGAGTTTCAAGGAAATGGGTGGGAAGGACACAAGTTCATGAGGAAATTACAGTTCGTTAAAGCCAAATTGAAAGAGTGGAATAAGACTTCTTTTGGAGAGCTAAGTAAAAAGAAAAAAGATATATTATCTGTTTTAGCTAACTTTGATTCCTTGGAGCAAGAAGGGGGACTATCCCATGAACTTTTAGTCCAAAGAGCTTTAAGAAAAGGGGAGCTAGAGGAGTTGATTTTGAGAGAAGAAATACATTGGAGACAAAAAGCTAGGGTGAAATGGGTAAAAGAAGGGGATTGCAACTCAAAATTTTTCATAAGGTGGCCAACGGCAGGCGAAATAGGAAATTTATCAAGGAGTTGGAGAATGAAAGTGGTCTCATGTTGAATAATCCAGAGAGCATAAAAGAGGAGATCCTAAGGTATTTCGAAAAGCTTTACGCGAATCATTCTGGAGAATCGTGGAGAGTGGAAGGCTTAGATTGGTCCCCTATTTCTGGTGAGAGTGCGTCTAGATTGGAATACCCCTTTACTGAAGAAGAGATTTATAAGGCCATTTTTCAGATGGATAGGGATAAGGCGCCTGGGCCGGATGGCTTTACCATTGCAGTGTTTCAAGACTGTTGGGAAGTGATAAAGGAGGATCTAGTGAGAGTGTTTGCAGAATTCCATAGGAGCAGAATTATCAATCAGAGCACCAACGCTTCCTTTATAGTTTTGTTACCCAAAAAAAACATGGGAAGGAGAATCTCGGACTTTAGACCCATTAGCTTGATCACTAGTCTTTACAAGATAATAGCCAAAGTGTTAGCAGGGAGACTAAGAGGGGTACTTCACGAGACTATTCATTCCACTCAAGGAGCCTTCGTGCAAGGGAGACAAATTTTGGATGCAGTTCTCATAGCCAATGAGATAGTGGATGAGAAAAGAAGAATAGGGGAGGAAGGAGTTGTATTCAAAATTGACTTTGAAAAGGCCTATGACCATGTGAGTTGGGATTTTTTGGATCATGTGTTGGAGATGAAAGGGTTTAGTCTTAGATGGAGGAAATGGATGAGAGGTTGCTTGTCCTCAGTTTCTTATGCAGTCCTAGTGAACGGTAATGCGAAAGGGTGGGTTAAGGCATCTAGAGGTTTAAGACAAGGCGACCCTTTATCACCTTTTTTGTTCACTATAGTGGCAGATGTATTGAGTAGGATGTTATTGAAAGCTGAGGAGAGAAACGTCTTGGAGGGCTTCAGGGTGGGTAGGAACAGAACAAGGGTATCCCATTTACAATTTGCAGATGATACCATTTTCTTCTCCAGCACTCGAGAAGAGGATATGATGATGCTTAAGAATGTTCTGCTAGTGTTTGGTCATATTTCCGGTTTGAAAGTTAATTTTGACAAAAGCAACATCTATGGCATTAATATTGAACAGAATCACCTTTCTAGGCTGGCCGAGATGCTTGACTGTAAGGCTTCTGGGTGGCCTATACTTTACCTAGGTCTTCCTCTGGGAGGGAATCCTAAGGCGAGTGGCTTTTGGGATCCTGTGATTGAGAGGATATCAAGGAGATTAGATGGGTGGCAGAAGGCGTATTTATCTTTTGGAGGTAGGATAACTCTCATTCAATCTTGTCTAACCCATATGCCATGTTACTTTCTCTCCCTTTTTAAGATTCCCGCCTCTGTGGCAGCAAAAATTGAGAGAATGCAAAGAGAATTTCTATGGTCAGGCGTAGGGGAAGGCAAAAGAGACCATTTGGTTAATTGGGACGTTGTGTGCAAACCGAAGTCGAGAAGGGGTTTGGGTTTCGGAAAGATTTCTATGAGGAATGTCGCTCTTTTAGGGAAGTGGTTGTGGAGATATCCTAGGGAGGGTTCAGCTCTGTGGCATCAGGTTATCTTAAGCATTTATGGATCTCACTCCAATGGCTGGGATGTCAACAATATTGTTAGATGGTCTCATCGTTGTCCTTGGAAGGCCATTGCACTAGTCTTCCAAGAGTTTTCCAAATTTACTCGGTTTGTGGTAGGGGACGGGGATAGAATTCAGTTCTAGGATGACTTGTGGTGGGGGGATCAACCTTTGGGAATACAATATCCAAGATTACTTAGCGTAGTCACGGATAAAAATGCTCCTATTTCATCAATTCTCGGATATTCCCGTCCTTTCTCTTGGAATTTCAATTTTCGCCGAAATCTTACTGATCCTGAGATAGAAGATTTAGAAAGCCTTATGCGGTCTCTTGATCGTCTACACATATCTCCTTCGGTTCCAGATAAGAGATCATGGTCCTTATCTCCTTCAGGTCTTTTCACAGTCAAATCTTTCTTTCTGGCCTTATCCCAATATTCTGAGTCGCCTCCAGTGTTCCCCACTAAGTTTGTCTGGAATTCTCAAGTCCCTTTCAAAGTCAAGTCCTTTGTCTGGTTGGTGACGCACAAGAAGGTTAATACTAATGACTTGCTACAAATGAGGAGACCCCACAAAGCACTTAGTCCCGACATATGTAAGTTGTGCATGAAGCATGGAGAAACAGTAGATCACCTTTTCCTCCATTGCTCTTTGACCAAGGGGTTGTGGCACAGATTATTTCAGTTAGCAAAGATGGATTGGGTTTCCCCAAGGAGCATATCTGACATGTTTTTTACTAATTTTAATGGTTTCGGATCTTCTAAGAGAGGGGTTGTTTTATGGCAAGACGCGTGCATCGCGTTAATGTGGGTGGTGTGGCGGGAAAGGAATGCAAGGATTTTTGAGGATAAAGCAAGGAATTCAGGGTATCTTTGGGATTCTATTCGTTTTTTGGCTTCTCTATGGGCTTTTTGTTCTAAGGTTTTTAAGGGATACCTCTTAACGTGTTACAACTTGATTGGTTAGCGGTGTGTAAATAGGCCGTTAGTCTTTTTCTCGTTGTATTTCTTATATTTGATTACTTGTAGTCTTGTTTTTCTTTGGTGGGAGGATTTCTCATCCTTCTAATTGTACCTTCTTTTTATCAATATATTCCATTATCGTTTCCTATCAAAAAAAATACTTCACCTTAATCACTTGTTTCCAAAGATTCTCTTTGTCACAAGCATACCTCCATATCCACTTGCCAAGTAAAGCTTTGTTCAACATGACTAGCTTCCTAAGGTCTAGCCCACCCTTTTCCTTGTCTGTACAAACCACCTCCCATTTAACTAGATGAAATTTCCCTCCATATTTCCCCCTCCCACAGGAAGTCTCTTTGCACTTTCTCTAGCCTTCTAGCAACAATCTTGGGCATTTTGAAGATAGACATTTGATAGATTGGCATGCTAGCCAAAGTACTTTTAATTAAAGTGATTCTTCCCCCTTTAGAGATATATTGTCGTTTCCAAAGCGCGAGTCTCCTCCTTACTCTCTCTTCCACCCCATCCCACATATAAGGAGCTCTGTTAGGAGCCCCTAGGGGAAGACCCAAGTACTGAGAGGGTAAGGACCCCACCCTACAGCCTAGCTCAACAGCCAACTCTTCAATCTCCACCACCTCTCCAACTGGAATTATTTCACTTTTGGCTAAGTTAATCCTTAGACCTGAAGCCGCTTCAAACCAGAGTAAAATCCAACTTAAGTGAGTTAGATGCTCCTTACTAGCCTCACAAAATACAATTGTGTCATCAGCAAAAAACAAATGGGAGATGTTCAAAGGGGATCTACTGCCACCCCCAATGTTACACCCTGATAAAAATCCCCCTCCACGGCTCTCCTAATAAGAACATCTAGCACTTCCATTCCCATAACAAAGAGATAAGGAGATAAGGGATCTCCTTGTCTAAGGCCCTTAGTGCTAGGGAAAAAGCCAGCTGGCACCCCATTAACCAACATTGAGAAATTGGCTGAGGATAAGCAACTCCACATCCACCCCAACCACTTAGACCCAAAGCCCATCTTTTGCAGAACCTTCAACAAAAACTTCCAATTGATGTTGTCATAAGCTTTTTCTATGTCCAATTTGCAAATAAGGCCCTTTTCTTTTCGTTTCTACCACGAGTCTATCACTTCATTTGCAATTAAGGAAGCGTCAAGAATTTGTCTTCCCCTCACAAAGGCATTCTGAGAAGTGGAAACCACCTTTCCAACCACTTTCTTCAGTCTGTTAGCTAGCACTTTAGCCAATAGCTTGTAGAGCCCCCCCCCCCAGAAGACTAATAGGTCTAAAATCTCCAAGATCCCTAGCCCCGCTTTTCTTGGGAATCAAAACCAGAAAAGTATTGTTGAGGCTCTTGAGGAAGGAGCTATGCTCGTGGAATTCCTTGAACATTTAACACAATCCACAAACAAAACTTGAAAATGACATGAGAAGGTAAAAGGTTTAGAAACAAAGAAACTTCTATGAAGGAGGAATTTCAAATAAAAAACTTCCTAAATTCTAAATGAAATTTAAATACCAACCACTAAAAAACTGAAAAGTTACCTAAATACCTTTGATAGAGTAATTTAGAATTTCTTTATTTCCTTTCATTCCTTTCTTAAGTAGATCTTAAATATTCATCCCCTTCAATTTTAAGTTCAATCATATTTGTTTCATAACACAGTAATGACTAAACCTATACATGACCGATTTAACTATTAGATCATGTTAACATAATTATGATTCGATCTATATATAACCTTTTTAATCTATAATTTTTTATTGGGAAAAAAAAAGGAAAAAAGAAAGGCCTAGACCACAAGAATGAGGACTTCAAAAATAACTCTTCAAGTCATAGCTCTTTCAAAATCCTCCTATTGCATCCTTGCAATGCCAAAAAATAAGGCAATGTAATACCCACAAAGATCCAATCACCTCATTAATGGAGGATTTGTGATTTGCATATTCCTCACCCTGATGACACAAATACCATCAATTCAACATAGCGCTTTCCCTCCTTATTAGCAGATCTATGGTGAGAATCTATTTTCTAAATAGTTTTTCCATGCTTTTTGTAAAAGTAACTGTCCTATTGCGTTTCCTTGAGCTAACTTTATTTAAGGAGCTAAAGCTCCTCCTACAATTAAAGCCTCTGCATAGCTAATTGCCTGTGAAAAGATTAATGCTAACAATTGTTATAAAAGGAGGCTTATTCCCTACGCCAAAATTCAAGCCGAGATTTTGTTCTCAGCATATTCCCCATGAAGATACTAGTTAAGGAATGGAAGACATCCAACCTTTCCAAATTGCTTACCAAATGTCATAGCCTATCAAATCCCTACCTTCCCTTGAGCAACAACCCCCTCCTAACTCCCAAAATTCTCCTTGATAAAGAATCTGCACATGACTTATGCAGCTAATGGAGGATATATATTAACCAGTAAACTATGTAGCATCACTATACAGAAATTAATCAGTACTATGTTTGGCTGAAAACCAAATATTGCATCAAAGACCAAGCATGAAGGACTGATAACATGATAGCACACTAACACTTCATAAAGTATAAGGTACTTCAAAGAGGGGTGGGGGGGAGAGGTGGCAAAAAGGATAGATGACATGTAGCAAACTCACTTACAAAAAGGTCTGGTGATATAAAGTTTGAATTTCAGAACTATTTTGATATGGCTCATAAAGTTAAATTAAAGGGCTATGTTAGTATTCAAGGTCAACACTCATTGTTATCAGTGTAAACTAAAACTCCCTCACACCTCCCTAAATCTTTCTCCACTTATATGTATTCTTGAACAGGATGGACCTCAAGTGAGTATTTAGAATATGCAACTGGAATTTAGACGTACTGCTGTGGCAAAGCTAGCTAACAGTAAGTTAGATAGGCTCAAAGACCTTATATATATAATTCTCTCTTTCTTCTGATTACCCCTCCCATTCTAGATTTTTCTTGGAATGAAAACATCGTTAGAAGCATTAACAAGGCTAACAGACAGTCAAGGCAATGTCCAAACAGGTTCAATACAACAAAGACTCTCTTCATCTCTCCCATTGCACCCCTTGATCTTTGTTGACCTTTTTATGAGAGTTTGTTTGGTCCATTCCATCCAAGAACAAATATAAGTGGAGAAAACTTTAGAGAGTTGGGCCTATCTAACTCACTGTTAGCTAGCTTTGCCACAACAGTACCTCTAAATTCTGGGTGCATATTCTAAATTCTCACTTGAGGTCCATCATGTCCAAGAATCTATACAAGTGGAGAAAGATTTAGGAAGGAGTGAGGGAGTTCTAGTTATCACTGATAATAATGAGTGTTGACCTTGAATACTAACATAGCCCTTTAATTTAGCCTTATAAGTCATATCAAGGTAGTTCTAGAATCCAAACTTCATATCACAAGACCCTTATATATATAATTCTCTCTTTCTTCTGATTACCCCTCCAATTCTATATTTTTTCTAGGAATGAAAACATCATGAGATTTTAATATGCAGCAGTTAGAAGCATGAACAAGGCTAACAGACAGTCAAGGTAATGTCCAAACACATTCGATTTCCTCTCCCATTGCACCCCCTTTTCTTATTATCAACATTTCCCTTTCACAACATGCCTGTGAATTTTTCTAATTTTTAAGAAAAAACGTAAAATGAATGTGTTGTGTCCTTTCCATGTGTCAATTCCCTTTTCTTTTTTTCAAGTTTTCCATGTTGGCCTGTCCTTGTTGTGGTGTATCTTATATCTCTGTTCGATGTCCATGTCAAACTATGTATTGCACTACAAATCTGAGTAACTAATAAGTAATGAAATTCCTAATTTTTGATAACTAGTAGTTTCTCTCTGCTCGAGTCCTTACCCTATTGCACTACATGCTAGGCAAGAAGCTTTGTGGTATCCTATTGCATTTTTTATTTCTTTTTTATTAGAAATATACTGATTCACTAATATGATTGTTTAAGTACAAATGACTGAAGAGAAGTGCTTCCAAAAAGATAACTAATTGAACAAAGAAAGAAAGTGAACTTCTCAAGTAGGAACAATAGGATAACATTACATCTCAAGAATATAACACGACCTTGTACAAGTTAGAGCAACTCTACACTCCTTAAGGAGTTAAGAAATCCTCTAGAAGAGAAGCCTGAAGCTAGGCTCCTCGTTTTGCTAAATGATAGACAACACGATTTGCTAAACGAGGAGACCAACAGAGGAGCAACCCAAATTGCTAGCAACATCTAGAATTTGACAAAGCCACCCATCATATTTCCAAGTGCAATAGTAGAATCCAAATTTTTAACAATATTTTATTCAGTCAATATGCCATCCTGTTTTACTCTTCTTTATAAGGTAGGTTTCTTGTCTGCTACTAGCAGAAAATATTAAGTTGTTTCCATATAGAGGTGATTGGATGGTGGATAGTTATCCTAGGCAATTGAAATGCCTAGAGAAATTTTTGGCTTGGCAATGGTTGACCATTGGTGTGGTGGGGCTGACTTTTTTCTTGAGGATGAAGGTTTCTATTAGTAATGGTTGTCAAATTTTGGCTTGGCCATTGGTGTGGTGGGGAGCTTCTATATGAATGTTTCCTGAGGTTATTTAATTTTACAGTCCATAAGAAGACTTGGGTTTTAGATTATTGGGTTGGTGCTTAATGGAATCCAAGGATAAGGAGAAACCTTTTGGATAGGTAGGTGACTTTGGTGGACTCCTTTCTACATTTGCTGAGCACTTATTCTGTTTCTAGCAGCCTGGAAGACAAATTTACAAGGAAGATTGCTAATAGGAACTCTATCACAGTCAGATCATATCATAAGTCCCAGGTATTGGGAGACCTTCACACATTCCCTACTAAGTTGATTAGAAACTCAAGATGCCTTGCAAGTTCCATTCTTCTAGTTATCACTGATACTAAGTTGATTGTTAATCGGCTAATGAGTGGAGGTTGGAGTATGCTTAAGCTGTCTTTGCAATCAAGATTTAGAGTCTGCTGATGACATCCTCATTCATTGTAGTTGATTAGTCCACAGTCCTTGGTGTTCTCCTTGTTTGATGTTTCTTCAATCTTTCCTTGTTCAATTAAAGTTTTTCATCTTAGTTGGTTTGGTGCTTTTGTGGGAGCCAAAGGCAAGTTGATTTGTAAAGTGATCCTCTATTTATTTAGATCCATTGGGAACAGGGTAATGACAGAAGTTTGCTGGTGTGAAGAGATCATGTTTGATAGTGAAGATGTGCTTCTAAACACGTTTTTCATGTGGATAACAGGGGGCATGTGTTAGCTACCTGGCCTTTCTATGAGTTTGATGATAGTATGAGGACATTAACTTGTACTGTTGTAGGTTTCTTTCTTTACCTTAGTGTGCTGCCTGTGTCCTTCATGTATACATATGAATAGAACCCCTTTTATGTTAGGGGCTCATTCTAATATACTTTCCTATTTGCCTAAAAAAATGGTTTGGAGAAAATATTACATAAGCAAGGTCCAAGAAGCAAGAGGAACCAAACAGTGGCTGAGCCAGTTGCAATGCCTAATAGAGCCTGGGTCATGAAAAACCCAGTGCGTGAACCCATGAATCCACAAAAAATCCTAGGAAAACAAAGCAAACAAAGGCATAAATACTATATAAAATAAGCAAAATGTGGATTCGACAAGATGCACCTGATCATTTGATTTTAGAATCAAACTACATTCATTCAATGTGCAATCCATCAAGTAAATCAGTGGGAGCTTCAAAGTAGCATCCTTTGAGTTATCTGTGACATAGGTAACCACTTGTTAGGACATAAAATTTCTAGGAAGTTTTTTCTTCATTCTAACATTTCTTCCATCAATAGGATTAGAGAAAAAAGATTTTCTTGAGTTCAAATATTAAATTAGGAAAAAAAAAATAGCAAATCATATTATGTCTAAAATCATGCAGTGTGTACACCAGATCAATCACTACTTCAATAGGAAACCAAAAACTTCATTATTAACAAAAAGGGAGCAAAATAGGGAAGGATAAGCCATCCTTTGAACAACAAATATCCCTGAACACCCTCCATTTAGAACTTACAACAATATAACAAAACCAACAGAATCCGCACTCATGCAGCCATTAGAAAAGCCTCTGTCAACGCACCTTAAACCTCTAGAGAGATAAAAGAGAAAACCAAGAATAAAACTTCCAAGGTTCACTCTTTCCTTGTGAAGCCCATAGAAGCACCAGTGTTGAATCCCCCTCCACTATAAAGGCTTTCATCATAACAAGGATTTCTACTTCAATAACTAAGTCAAGACCTGCTGATCTAGAGAATATTGCCCTCATGGTTCCCAAAAGAAAGTCTTTCTGTTAGAAAAACACAAGTCTAAAACTCTGTCCATGTTAAAATAAAATTTTCTTAAGCAAAAAAAAAACTGTCCCTCAGCATATGTTCAAATGAGACAAGTTAGCTGATAACCATTCTCTTTAATGAATATAATAAATAACAAAAGAGGGAGAAGCCCCATTGGCACAGTCAAAAGTATAAAAACAAAGACTCAAAATAAAGACCTGATGTAGGAGCATTCAAGAAATATGCTAAGACCAAACTACCTTAGTGCTTTAAAATACAATTGTTTGAGCACTAGAAATTCACTTGAATAAGGATTCCAAATATTTAAGTTTTTTATTCTAATTATGATTTCATCATATGGAAAATTACATTAACCTCCTCTGAGGTATGGCAAAATTACATGCAGCAATCCTTTCTTTTCAAATATTATTACACAGACCTTCCCTAACATTTCAGTCGAACACTTTGATCATCAACTGTCAACTGACCTTCCCTAACATTCAAGAAATTCCAAGATTGCTCCTCTTTACATATATTAGTAAGGCTCAACAGTAACATAAAAACCAATAAAAAAGAAAAAACAACCTTAAATATTGCAAACCCAGTTCGTATTGCAACCCTGTCATCTTCATATTCTTATCCCTTATCTTGTTTATAACATTTTATGTTCATTATTTCCGATGGAACAACATTTATCACTTAAGACAAATCTCATCCACAACAACCTCTTCATCCATCTCATTTCTTTCAACTTGACTCATACCATCCTCATCTCCATAATCTCTATCATTTTCTACAGTTGGATCAAACTAGGATCCCTACTGTCCAATGATATGAGGCATTTATGTAAATTTTATCTTTGAACTTATGAATCATTCTTGTTCGCTTTTAGTGAAAACGAGTGAACATTTTTTGGGAAAAGAAAAACAAAAAAGTGCAAATTTGCATCGGGGATTCAGCTTTTGAAAATAAGGGATTAGGGTTTTTTCCAGTAATTTTTTTTAAAATTTTTATTGTTTTTAAGAAATGATTTATGTTTTCATAATTGTTTCCCCTACTAGACTTTTTGTTTATAATTATCATATTAACAAAAATCATCTTTATTCAAAATTAGCTCATCTTCATCCATTTTTCTTTGTCAATCTTTCTTCTTTTTTGAGATTTTACTCAATTATTCATTCAATAAAAATGGTTATTAAGAATCTCTCTTTCAAATTTTTTTCCAAGAAGGGATTTTACTCCTTTTTTTTCACTTTTTTCTTATCTTTTCTGCTGAGTTAAGAACCCAGCTAAGTTTTAGGGGGGCTCCAATTTTTCTATTGGCACCAGATTTCATGCATCTTAAACCTTTGCAAAGAAAATAAAGGGGAAGAAAGGCAAACAAAAAATATTTTAAGGAGAATCAGTTCATTCAACATAGAAATTGGATAGAGAGGAGGGGGGGGGGGAGCATTCATGAGGCATGAAGTTCAAATAAACTTAGCACATTAAAGATAATTGTTGTATCATTAGAAATGTATTTAGATATATTTTTATATATTTTATGTATTCATATTAAGAGTATTTGATTAGGATTGTTTTCCTATTATATTTAAGTATTCATATGTGTGTGTGCATACATATGTATATATGCATTTACATGTAAGTAAAATAGAAAGTACAAGAAGATGAGAGTGAAGGAAAATGGACATAATTTACAAACAGCTGGAAGATGAGAATTGTGCAGCCTATAGAACCAAATCCATTTATGGCTGAAAGAAGCAGAATATTGCCAGATTTCTCTGCTAAACAATGTACCTTTCCATAGAGTTTCCTTTCTCTCTTTGCATATGTGTCATTTTAACAACAGCATGACAGTCATTTCTATCTATAGCATTTTTGACATTTCAAGATGGAATGAGTAAGTGGGAGACAGAACATTTTCAAGAGTGTTCTCTAAAAGATGTTAATAGCTCTTTGAAAATTGGGTTTTCCAGATGGAAGAACTCATTTTGGGGTTGCAAATATAAAAATATCTTCTCTTCTCTCTTTGGATTTGAATTTTTTATGGATTTTTATTAATATTTTTCTTTTAATTCTTCTAATAGTGGTCCATGAATTCTGATTTCAATCTGAAGATATAGAGGCCATCAATAAATTACATGCATCAATGCAGCTATCAACCATTGGATTATTATGCATGACATGGCATTGAGAAAGATTCTACAGCTTACAATTACCAGAATGAGATGGATATACCATGATTTAAACAACAGTGAGAAAATATAAAGCAGAAAAAGATGCATTTACTTGGAATGCCAATATAAGCAAGTGAAGGAAAAAGAATTAATAAAAAGAGACAATAAACTTCAGTAATTACTGACAGAAGAAAAAGTACTTACTGCTGCTAAATATCGATTGTCCATTCTCAGATCCACTCTTCAACATGTTCATGTAGCCCTTTATTGCCTGGTATATTTCACGAACAACCAGTTCCATTCTCAGGCAAAATCCACACCAATTGTTGGTGAAAAGGACCACACATCTTTCTTCCAAGCATGGCCACCATATTGACTGCTAGATTTGTTAAAACCAAGAACCAGCTCCGAGAACGTATGGGTTGTAACTCGAGGGATAAAATCCACCTCATGAAAATCTAGATTAACAAATGGTGGACGTGGGGCCTCCCTAGGCTTAGAACAACAGAATCAGAGTGTTGATATGGAAGAAGGCTTCCATTACAAAAACCATCAAGAAAAGTAGCCAGTGAAGAATAACTAAACACTTTATTTTCTGGAAAAACATAATGCTGCTGTAAAATAGGATCAATTATTACTGCTGATGGAATCTTTGAACCAGAAGTTAGAGCTCTAAGTAACCTGTAGCCACCATCAGAAAAGAAAAAGGAACCTTTAAAACCCTGAGAGTATTTCTGTTGTTTCCCTAATTGGTCTAACTGTGAAAAACCTTTTTCTTCCACCTTCAGATCTTCAGTTATTGCAAGTTCATGACTTGCAAGAAATTGGGCAGGTTCTATAGATGGTGACTGTGTGCTTGTAACAACATGAGTTGTCCTCTCTTTGCCATGCTCAGAAGAAGGTTCAACAACAGTAGGTTTAGATTCTTCAGCCATGTTCACAGCAGATATGCCTGCAGTATATAGTGACTGATCCTTGTCCAAATCAGCACTATTTTCAACAAGGCCTTCCACAGACAGTTCTGGTGAAACTTGACTAGACTGAGGTTCAGCCTGTGATGTTGATGTATCAGCTATTTTGACATCAAAGTCATCAGATAGAAGTTGGAATCCTACCTCCTTCGCGAGTGAGCTTAATTTTGCCTTTTTCTTATGCTGAAGCAAGTATCCCAAGATCTCACTCAAGGAACTACCTTGTAAATCTGAAGTTATGCTATCCAAACGTTTACCCTTATTTATAACCATGACAGATATCTTATCCTTTGCTTTCATCTCTTGACTTGTTGGAGATACCGA
The DNA here is from genome assembly GCF_004353265.1 of Vitis riparia. NCBI lineage: Eukaryota > Viridiplantae > Streptophyta > Magnoliopsida > Vitales > Vitaceae > Vitis > Vitis riparia. The sequence goes on from NC_048431.1 coordinate 18,626,114, forward strand.
TAACTTAGGATGTCCAAATTTACTCCCTGATGCATGATAAACTTGGAGAGAGGGTTTACCAGGCTTATTGTCACTTTGTCCGCCCATTTGAAATGATATCTGATAGTCCAGTGCTAATTCTCTAAAAGCATTCAGAGCTGCCTTACTCTTTCGTCTAATTCTTGATGAATCGGATGATCTATCCACAAAAAGAACAACTGATGGCTCACTCGAAGGTAAAGTAGGCTCAGTATCATGCCCATCATCTTCCAACTACAAGATAGAAAGACAGGTGAGGAATCAAAATACAGAATAAAAAACACACTAATTAATCTAGAGAATAAGAGAGAAGAGGTAGAGGCAAAATGACAAATAAGGAGGCGCCTCATGGATCAACAAACATTAGAATCTGTGGATTTCATAATTGGCATATGTCATAGTCATAATTGGCACAAATGGAAGTCATACTTGGCAATCTGTAGCTTATCTATACTGTATTATAAGAAATGAGTGTCATGAAAAGGGATGGCTTGTCGCATGTAGATGATATTTTTTTCTGAAATCATTACCAGCCAAAAACATGTTTTCATGCTGAAATATTAATCAATTATTATTTTAAAATACCATGGCCCAGCAAGATCATTGTATTTCCTACAACCAAGATAAAATTATTCTAGTGCATACTGTAGTTCTTGAAAGGATGCACTGTGATCTGCATACAAAGATGCATCAAAAAGCAACATCCAAAACAAGCGAGAACCAGATTAAATTGAATCATTCTAATAAGAGAGACAGGGTATTCACTATACCATTGGAAGTTATTGAAAGATATGGCCCTCTATCTATAATACACTCTGCCGTAAATGCATATGCAGGATTTGATCAATTATGGGACAACCATCAGGTTCAGCAGATGTACCTTTTCAAGAAACTTACAGTTATTGAGGCCATAAAAGCAATTAACTATACAACCAGCAAAGTGTCCAGACAGGCAGCTTAGCTGGTTGGAGATGTGTATCATGGTATATAAGATAATCCAAAGACTGCAATCAGAAAAACGTAATTACCTTGGAAATAGACACTTGATGATATTGAGCAAGGTGCAGGATATCAGACAAGCAATACATGCCCACCACAGTCACAAAGATATTGCAACAGTCTAGCCATGCAGTTAACAGATCCACATATGATAAGATGAAGATACATATGATACAAGCCTCATCATTTAACTTGTATGAAGATGGTGTAGTTCAGGTAATGGTCCAGATTTCACAATGAGTTAAACATGTCATACATCTAACAAGATATGGGCATACAGGATTCTGGAAAAAGACAGGCAGTATGATGCAAAGAATTCTCATGCACCACTTAGATTAACAAAAGATTACTGCAAAACGGGTAACTTACCTCTGCAACAAGTGAATTTTGCGTCTGTAAAACACTACGGAGGTCATCCCCTTCCTTCAGAATCTTTGAACAAGAGGGACATCCAGCAAAGTAAACCATTGCAAACCATGAACCAGAATCTCCAATATCCAGAGATGAAAGCAGAGATCTATTAGAAACTAGACCAAATCTTTGCCGTTCTAAGGGCAGGAAGAACTCTCCTGCAACTGTCATGAACTTCGAGAGAAAAAAATCAAACTGCTTAAACTCTTCAATGGTACAGGACAACTTAACCCCAGGTGTATATTCTCAGTTTCCAGGTAAGGATCACTGTCATTTACTCTGCTGAAATCTCCAAGCCAAGGAATGTCATTAAACCCATTTTCAATGCCACAGTTCAGCTTTTCATTTTGCATTCCCTGTTTTTGAGAAAAAAGGAAAATATGAGGAATACATTTCCAAGACATGCACCTCCATTTTTATTCCAATCAGCCTTGTAATGAAGTGCAATTAGAAAATATCATCCACCTTCTGGTTTTCGTTCCCTCTTGGTTCAAGTGTTATATTTGTCTCTCCCTTGAAATCTAATCCAAATGGAACCCCTGCAATGCAAAGCTTTCGTCGATGTCATAAATGAACAAAATGACAATGCAATAATTATATTCAATCTTGATGTGGACTGAGATACTGAGACTAAGGGAACATCAAGTTCTCATCTTTCCAATAATAACATTTATTTGGTAAAAAAAAAAATTATTTAATAAAAACAATATAGAAATATAAAATGAAACTTTAAAAGAGATCAATAAAAAGTAAAAATCATAATTTAAATTCAAAACATCATAAGCTAAATGTGTGCACAATATTATATGATGGGTAGGGTGTTAAAAGTAAGTGCTGCTAAAGATAAATATATACAATTCCAACATATATACTGCCATATGATTTAAACTATTAAATAACATACAGTGTCCAAAAGCAACCTATTTACACATTAGAAGTGTAATACAACCAGACCAGTACCAACTACCATTGCTACCTCCACCTGGAGAAATATCAAAAGAGAGATCTCAACTGAAGAGATCTCGAGACCTGCAGAGAAGAGAGATCTTGATGGATGCTCAACCAGTTTTGAGAACATTAAGACCATGCATGCAACATCACCTATATATCGGGAATTCATATATTAGGCAAACTTCATTTTGTGTGACCAGCAGACTGTCCATTACTTTAGTTCATGGTGGAGACACACACATGCTTGCTAAGACACAACAGGATCAGCAAACTAAGATGTGTCACTCAAGCATAAATAGGAGGAGAAAACACCAAATGGAGTTCAGACCAACTAACAAAATCTCATCATTCACAACAAAATTTGTCCTATGATCTCTTCAAATATTTCCTGCTCTATAATTGTATTATATGGTATATCCCTCTCCACTAAGATTTTATTACTAAAATATACATGTCAGGGCATATTGATATTGCAGTAAAGGAGTAGTGTTCTTCTAGGCTCTCTTACAACATACACAAACAAGAACACAATACAAGTAAAGCATGGAAGCTAGGCAAAATCTAAACAAGCTCCAAGCAACATGGACAATTAACATATGCGTTGTCCAACCATTCGTTTGAGTTATACACCAAAAGGGGAAAGGGACAATTAGCCATAAAAAGCATTCTGGATAATATTGAGCTTGAATTTCATTCAAGCTGATGTTAAGAACCACACATGCATAACAGATGCATTGGATGAAGAAAAAAGACTTAAGTTCCAGAGTTTGAGACACCTTGTTCACCAAAGGCATCTTCAGTTCCATTGTTCTTCCCCTTTGCCAACAATCTGGGGGTCCATCCACAAAATTCCAGGAGAAGTAAAGCTTTGTCAGTTGATTCAAGAAACAGTTTCAATTCCTCGTGAGTTTTTAGGGGTTTGAGGGGAAGTTCTTCAGGAAAAAATGACATAAGAGAATAAGCAGAAGATAATATGTTTTGTGGTCGAAGTCTTCCTTGATACTTATAAGGCACAGAATGGTGGTAGTTTAGAATTGTTATTTCCTCCATAGCACCAAGGGCATCTGCCAGCACCTTTTCACTATTTCTGTATATAAGCATCAGTTTTATGGCACCAAGTTTCTCTTGCTTCTCAGTAACTACATTAGCTAATTCCTTCATAAGGGATTGAGCCTCACCAGACCCTGCATATCAAACATCAAGTTTATCAGCATTATCATAAAGAATTCTTTCAAATGGTAAAATATCTAAAGCTTACAACTAGCTAAAAAGTGTAGATGCACAAGAATAAAATAGTATGTTGATATAGAGGGCAAACAGTTAGCGCTCAAGAACACATAATGATAAAAATAGTACCCCAAGCCACATTGTCTAGCAACCAAAGAAAAAGACTTCAAACTTGAGAATCATGTATATAGCCATATACATGATTCCATTTATAAGCCAACTTCATACAAACATAAGTATACAAAAAATATTGAGAAACAATAACATATAAGAAAACCTAGGGGAAGGATAACAAAAGTTATTGATCATGTAAGATAATGCGATTCTACTGTTAAAAAATGAAAATTGTGAACTGAGGCCCCTTTGTCCCACTACACTAGGAGGTTCAGATTGTATATGTTACCGCCACACCCAACTTTGTCCCAAAGAATTCCCCTCATGACGCTTTTCCATTACCCTTCCCATGAGAGTAGCTCATCTCTTTTAGAACACAATCACATTCATCCACTTCATTTTTAACAACATAACTTTCCCCCACAATGATATATGACTCACCTCTCTCGAATTATTGAGTTCAAGCACGCTCCTCTCCTAGAAAAGCCCCTTCTCTCAAAGTTAATCAATCATATGGTTTCTTATTCCACTTGACCAAATGGAAAATTTCCCAACCCCATGTAGATCTCCCAAAAAATGCCCCTCTCAACTTCTCCAACAGATTGTCGAGTGAAATTAGGATAACCAACAGACATGTATTATTATAGCAAGAAAACTTCAGAAAATGCTTGTGATGGGGATTAATGTGCCTCCTTGTGATACATCTTTTCTTTTCCAGGTTGCCAATATTCTTTTAAACATCTCCCCCCCCCCCCCCCCCTCGACCAAATGGAAAATTTCCCAACCCCATGTAGATCTCCCAAAAAATGCCCCTCTCAACTTCTCCAACAGATTGTCGATTGAAATTAGGATAACCAACAGACATGTATTATTATAACAAGAAAACTTCAGAAAATGCTTGTGATGGGGATTACTGTGCCCCTTGTGATACATCTTTTCTTTTCCAGGTTGCCAATATTCTTTTAAACATCCACCCCCCCCCCCCCCCCCACACTAGGTTGCAAACTGCCTAGGCTTGAAATTGGCCTCCTAAGGAAGTCCAAATAAGTCAATGATAACTTACCAAGCTTGCAACCCAAAACCTCAGAGAGTTTATATCCCACCAAAGTGGCTTATAGATCACTTGGTTCTTGCACCCTAAATCCCAATTCATCCACATTTGCAACAGAAATGAATAAAACCTTTTTTTCTAATACATGATCCACAGGGCCCCAGTCCACATTATCATAGGCCTTTTCAAATCAATCTTCAAAATCATATAAGCAAAGACAAACAAAGTATTGAGGCATGATTATGGAGAGCCTAGGAGGAGGTTTTGTGAGATGGAAAAGAAGATTTTTGATGTAAGGCTCAAAGGAATTGATGGGGGGAAGTGGATTTCAATCACAGAAAGAAGTTATAGCAATATCTTCTCTTTGGATTTTAAAAGGAAGAGATTTGTTGGCTGTTGGAGCAATTGAAAAATGCATCTGAGCAGGAAAGATCCTTAGGTTTCATCAAGAAATTCAAGGAAAAACATAGACACATCATCTAAAGGTATGCTTTAATAGAAAGGAAGGCTCATCACGTTGTCGAAGTTTGCAACAAATCAAAGAAATATCGTTAAGGTGATTTCAAAGAGTGTTAGAAGCAAAGGGTGGGAAGGTTTAAGGGTAGAGATATCTTCAATGGCAAAAATTCCCTTCCAGTGCATTTTTGGTGAGTCAAATAGAGGTAATGTTACCTAAGAAGTTAGCAAGTTGTGGTCATTGTGGTGTAAAGTGATCCTATGCAAGTATTGTTCAAGAGGAGGGCCTAAGGTGCTAATGTCCCAATCGAAAAGTGGACTAGAGTTGTGGTTTGAAAAGCAGTATTAGGATGGAGGATTGGTTAGAGGTAGGAAGAGCTATTGCAAGTATTTTGGATATGAATGGTATGGCGTCCATTACACCATTCTCGATCTTCAAAGAATTGTTCTTCATGGATTCCATTGAAAAAGCATGTTGGCTTCAAGAGTTAGGAAGGGTATCAGTGAAGAGAGGTCTTGCAATAACTTTAAGGAGATTATCATTAAGGGCAAACACTAAGTACTCAGAAATTTAGGTGACATTGGATAGAACTAGAGGCCTTCCCTTCCATTTATGGTCCAAGAATCACTTGCATCATTTGATGAAGGGTCGGGGAAGAGTTAGAAAGATAGATGATGCTTTTTAAAGCTAGTTAATCTTTCAAAAATCAAGATGAGAATAGAATTGGAACCATACATGGTGTTACCAATGCTATTAAAGGTGAAAGATGGATTCTGATGTTTCACAGTGTCCATTTTAGTCATCAGAGAGGAAGACGATTGTGTGAAATATTAGCCTTGTGGATGCTACTTCCTATGTCTTTATGATTCAATTCTCTTTATAATGTCACCATGAGAGGAGGACAGTGTTGGTTTACAATGGATTCAAAGTCCTTTGATCTTTCTATAGAGGAGGTTGGTGGGAAGTTGAGAGGTGTCATTGTGGAATGAGGCAAAGGCTTTTTAGTCTAGGTGAGATTCAGGGAGCTCAGTTTAGGATGCTTGTTAGAAGGGGTGGAAGCTTCTTTTGAGACAAAGAGTTGCGAAAGTGGAGCAAATGATGGAAGAAGGGAGGTAGGGAGTTCAAGCTGGAGAGTCAATCAAATGGGGGCAAGGAGGTTCATTTTCTGCTTTGTTATCATGGCAAATGCAAAGTGGTTTGCCTTGATCTTTCTAGAAGGGAGGGGTCTCCATGGGGGTTGGTCCATTTTGACAAAGAAACTTCGTTCGTTAGGGGTTGTTCTTGCAACTAAGGCCAGGTAAGTGGTCATTCCAACAGAGAAGAGGAGTAGCTCTATGGTCATCTGGAAATGAGACTTTCGCAAATGTAGTTAGGAAGAATATGGGCTTGGTGGGAGATGCGGTCTAGCTCCAACTTGGGGAGAGTGAGGAGCAAAGTAGGGAAGAGAAGTTCAAGTTTGTCTGGTTCGGAGGTTCGGAGGTTTGGGAGTTATTTTGTACAACACGTTCTCTTTTAGTTTCCAGTTCAAATAACGATAGTGTTATCATGCTATGGCACTATTGTCAAGGTCATCCAAGTTTAATGTATCTTAAACAGCTTTTTCCTTCATTATTCAATAAAGATTCTAAAGTGTTCCAATGTGAGATTTGTCAATTTTTTTTATTTTTTTTTAATAAGTAAAGAGGAATTTGAGATTTGTCAATTATGAAATCATGTTCACAGTTCTTATCCCCTTCAATCATATAAATCATCTTATCCTTTTTCTATGATCCATAGCAACATTTGGGGGTCCTCTAAAATAAAAAATGTGACAATTTCTAGATGGTTTTTTTTTTTTTTTTTTTTATGGATGATCATACTAGAATTACTTGGATATTTCTTATGAAGGAAAAATCGGAAGTGGATCAAATTTTCAAAAATTTTAATAACATGATTCAGATCGAATTCCATGCAAAAATTCAAGTGTTGAAAACTAACAATACTAGAGAATATTTCAACTCCATTATGGGAGATTTCCTCTTAAGCGAAGGCATTGTTCATCAAAGTTCATGCATTGAAACTCCTTAACAAAATGGGATTACCGAGAGAAAATAGACACCTTTTAGAAGTTACCAGGTCTATAATGTTCTCCACCAAGGACTATAATGTTCTCCACCAATGTTCCCAAATTCTTTTGGGGAGACGTACTTATTAATAGAATGTTTTCTCGTGTCCTCCGTTTTCAAACCCCATGCCAAGTCCTTCTCAAATCTTATCCAGATACTCAACTTCTATCCACTATTCCATCAAAAGTGTTAAGTAAGCTCAATCTTCCAGCAATCAAGTGTGTATTTCTTAGGTATTCACTAAACCTGAAAGGCTACAAATGTTACTCCCCAGTAACCAGAAAATTCTATAATAACTCCATGGATGTAACATTTTTCGAAAATCAATCATATTCTAAATCTGATATTCAGAGGGAGCATACCACTAAAGAATATCAATTTTGGAAAACAGAAATCACAACCAGCAGTCTTCAAACACTTGATTCTCATTTTCCCCAGTCCCATATCCCTCGTAGTCAAAGTCCTCCAATGATTGAGTCTTTAGACACCATGGTTGAGCCACCTAGAACTCGTCCTCATTCAATTCACTCACAACCTGCCAACAACAATGACTTCATTGTCTACTACAGGAAGAAGACTCAAAAGGAAACAGAGCAAAGAACATACCCCGAGCAAGTTCATGAGGCAGAACCGAATTCAAACCACAGTGAAATTTCCCCAAGTAACACAAATTCTGACCCTGTCACTAATGAGTTACAGAATGACAGTCTTAATCTGCCCATTGCCAAGAGGAAAGGAGTATGATCCTGTATAAATCATTCGATCTATAATTTTTTATCTTATGATGGATTGTCACCTGTTTTTCAAGAGGAAAGGGGTATAACCTTGTATAAATCATTCAATTTATAATTTTTTATCATAAGATGGATTGTCACCTGTTTTTCATGTCTTTGTCATTAGTCTTATAGACGTCCAGATTCCTAACAACATCCAAGAATCTCTTTAAATTCCTGAATAGATGGCTGTCGTTGGAGAAGAAATTCGAGCTCTAGAAAAGAATGGGACATGGGAAATTATGAATTACCCAAAGGGAAAAATCCAGTTGGGTGTAAATGGATATTCACCATAAAGTACAAGGCAAATGCAAGTGTGGATAGGTTCAATGCTCATTTGGTTGGAAAGGGATTCACCCAGACCTATGGAATTGACTATCAAGAGACATTTGCTCCTATTGCCAAGCTTAACACTATCTGGGTTTTGTTATCATTGGATGTTAACTTAGATTGGTCTCTCCATCAACTAGGTGTCCAAAATGCATTTCTAAATGGCTACTTGGAAGAAGAAATGTATATGGAAATCCCTTCAAGCATTGAGACAAGATCAAATATTAATAAAGTTTATAGGCTCAAGAAATCCTTGTATGTCTCAAAAAGTCTCCACCCACTTGATTTAACAGATCTACAAAAGTTGTAAAAAGGTATGGATAGTCTCAATATCAGTTTGACCACACATTGTTTGTTCAAAACTCTCTCAAGGGAAAGATGGCCATTATCATTGTATATGTAAATGATATCATCCTAATTGGAGATCATGAGGAAGAACTATGCAAACTTAAGAATTTTCTTGCTAAAGAGTTTGAAATCAAAGATACAGGAAATCTCAAATACTTCCTTGGAATAGAAATAACTAGGTCAAAAAAGGGCTTTGCAGTCTCTCAATAAAAGTATATCCTTGATTTACTAAAAGACGAGGATACTCAGATGCAAGCCTGCAGATACTCTTATGGATCACATAATCAAACTAGGAACTAAAGAACAAAGTGCCCCTATGGATAAAGAAAGACACCAACGTCTTGTGGGATTTTTACTTTTCTCATACTAGACCTAACATTGGTTTCTTAGTCAGTGTGGCAAGTCAATTTGATGCAGCACGCAATCATCATTAGTTTCTTATTTTAAGTTTATTTGCTTTACTATTTTGTTTAAAATTGATTTCCTAGTTTTCCTAATTTTCAATTATCTTCATTTCTTATTTCTAGGAAAAGTTTCTAATTATCTTAATTTCCTATTTCTAGTTTCTTATTTCAATTATTTCCTTTATTTTGCATTACAAACATTATTTAAAGGTTTATTATGATTGTTAGAATCAGTTCAATATAATTTATCAAAATTATTCCCTAATTTTTTTTTTTTTTTGATAAGCAAACACAATTCAATAAAAAAAAAGGCTGAAGAGCCCCAACGTATACAGGGTGTATACAAGGCAACAAAGGCCAAACAAGCAAAAAGCCAAAAAACAAACCACCCCTTAACTGGAGGCAAACCACTCCAGGAAATCTATAAGGGAAAGCGGCTCCTCTACCATATACAATTTAGCCCAACCCCAGAAATTACATACAAAAGAATATTTAAACCTCTGAATTGCTAAACCCCCCCCCCCCCCCCCCTAAAGGCTAATTTATTCCTTTCCTTCCAAACCATCCAAAAAATGAATAACAGAATGGAATTCCAGAATTTTTTCCTTTTTTCCCCACAAAGCACCCCCCCAACTATATAAAACCTCCTTTACAGTATTAGGGAACACCCACTTGACCCCAACTAAACCCAACACTAAGTCCCAAAGCACTCTAGCCACTGCACTCTAACCTCCTTTACATTATTCCCTAATTTTCAGATCCTATTGTGATCTTTGTGTTTGTTCTTGAGTGTTTTTCCGTTTTGTTTCCAAACCTTCCGCTGCACCAAAATTGGTATCAAAACAAGTATTTTTACCTCAATCTGATGGTTGACAACGATTCTAAAGGGAAACGAACCATCAACGACAAATGGAAATTCGAAAAAATCAAGCAACAACTCGACGGGATCGATGAAACTCTTCGCAACCAAACATAGATGGTGGTTGTGTTGACTGTCGAAGGGAAGCACAAACCCATGGAGCGACTACCAGACCAATGTGGCAACCAGCAGGAGGGCAGCTACGAAAACTAACACCAACCACAAGTCGGGGCACAAATCGACGACGGAGGCACGATTCACACCGGTCCAACTGCGAATCGTAATTTTCACGAGCCCCTTCCATTACAGGTGTATGAGTGTCAAAATTAGGGAGCTCCTAAGCAGTGTGACAACAACAACCTCCAACAAGGGGTTTCAATCAGTGACAACGGCAAGTTCGTGGTGGCTTTCCACGAGCAGTTACAAGGGTTTTTTATGAACAAGATGAGTTTTTTTCCACCTTTTCAAGATACTGATGATTTTCGACTTCCACAGCGGAGGAATATTCAACAAAGGTAGCAACGGAAGTTGGATAGTTCATCTAGAGAAGAAGATGATTTTCATTTCGATTATCGGGCTAACAATCATGGTCAAAATAACCAAGAATTTAAGATGAAGATGGATTTACGGAGTTTCAACGGTCGATTACACATTGAAGACTTTCTTGATTGGGTCCATACCTTCAAAAACTTTTTTGACTATTTGAATATTTCAAAAGAAAATCAAATAAAACTCATGACGTATAAGTTGAAAGGTGGAGCTTTTGCATGGTGGGAACAACTTCAATATAATCATCAACGGCAAGGAAAACAACATGTTCATACTTGGCCCAAAATGAAGTGGTTGTTACAAAGGCGATTTCTCCCTCCAAATTATGAACAATTTTTATATCAACAATATCAAAATTGTCGACAAGCCAACCACGCTGTAAACAAATACACGGAGGAATTTTATCAATTAAATGTCCATTGTCCACGTTAATTTGTCTAAGTCGGAGGATCAATTAATTACTCATTATATTGGAGGCCTAAAGCTGGTTATTTAAGATCAACTGGCTCTTCAAAGGGCTTAGACCATGACAAATGCAATTAATTTGTTGATGAAAGCGGAAAATCATATCAATAGGTCCACGACGCGTGCTCAAAGTAACTTTCGGCAACCAACCCAAAAAGCTTCTTCTACTCCAAAAGGGTCAACAACTTCAGGCATCAACAATGATAGCAATAAAGATGCCCCTTCCACTCAGAATTCGGCGTAGAATCGAATTGAAACTTCAGCCTCTATTCGATCTAATACTCAAGGTCGAAACCAACAGCAACAACTAGTCAATAATGACCCTTATGCGCATCCAAATCTTAGGAAATGTTTATGATGCAACCAGTCAGGCCATATTTCAAATAATTGCCCGAACAGACGATCCGTTAACCTTACAAAAGAAGGAAGCGATGAAGAGGAACAAGTTCTCGAAGAAGATATACATGAGGGTGTTGAGTTTGCAGAAGGAGATGTAGGAGAAAAAGTGGTGTACATTATCCAACGAGTTTTGTTTACCCCAAAGAAACCAAACGACTCTCGACGACACTAAATATTTTGGATTCGATGCACTATTCGTAATAAAGTGTGCAACATGATCATTGACAGTGGAGGTAGTGAGAATATTGTTTCCAAGGTTTTGGTGAAAACACTAAATTTAAAGATTGAGAAGCATCCTTCTCTATACAAGATTGCATGGATTATGAAGGGCCCAGTAGTTCAGGTGCTAGAAGTTTGCAAGGTTCTTTTGTCAATTGGGAAGTATTATAAAGATGAGATAATATGTGACGTGGTGAATATGGACGTTTGTCATATTTTATTGGGGAGGCTATGGCACTATAATGTTGATGCCACTTATAAGGGTCGAGATACTACTTTCGTTTTTTGGTGGTTTGACAAGAAGATTGCTTTGATGTCAGAGTCTCAATCATCAGAAAACAATTCAGTTACTTAGGAAGATCAACCGCTATTCACCAACATAACAGGCCCAGATTTCTTTAAGCAAGTCAAGGAGCCGAAATTTGTTATAGCATTGGTAGTTAAGGGTCAATCTGAAGCAACTATTGATATTCCCACCAAGGTTCAAGAGGTACATGTTGATTTTCCTGACTTATCTCCTAATGAGTTACCTCCTATGCGAAATATTCAACACCATATCGATTTAGTAACTGAAGCTAGTTTGCCTAACTTGCCACATTATCGTATGAGCCCAACTGAGCATAAAGAGTTGCACTGACAACTTAACAAGTTGCTTGATAAGGGCTTAATTCGTGAGAGCATGAGTCCTTGTGCAATCCAAGTTTTACTCACCCCAAAGAAGGATGGTAGTTGGCACATGTGTGTGGACAATCACACTATCAACAAAATAATGATCAAGGATCGCTTTCCTATCCCACGTCTTAATGACATGCTTGATAGGTTAGAAGGTGTTATGGTGTTTACCAAACTTGATTTACAAAGTGGCTATCATCAAATTCGTATTCGACTAGGCTATAAGTGAAAAATGGCTTTCAAAACTAAAGACGGCCTTTATGAATGGCTAGTGATGCCATTTGAGCTATTAAATGCACCAATCACATTCATGTGGTTGATGAACCAAGTTCTTCGTCCATTCATTGGAAAATTTGTGGTGGTTTATTTCGATGATATTCTCATCTACAGTAAGAATGAGGAGGAGCACTTATCACATCTCAGGAAAGTTCTCTTAGCCTTACGAGCTAATAAATTGTATATCAATCTTAAGAAGTGTAGCTTTATGACTAACCATCTTTTATTCCTTGGATTTATAGTGGGAAAGGATGGTATTCAAATTGATGAGATGAAGGTGACAATAATTCAGGAATGGCTAGCTCCTAAAACCGTGCGTGAAGTGCAAAGTTTCCACGGTTTAGCCACTTTTTACAGGCGTTTTCTTTGAGGACTTAGTACAATCATGGAACCTATTACCAATTGTTTGAAGAAAGGCTAGTTCCAATGGGAGAAAGCGTAAGAAGACAACTTTGAATTAATAAAAGTAAAGTTGTGCACTACACCAGTGTTAGCACTCCCCAATTTTGAGAAAGTGTTTGAGGTTGAATGTGATGCATCAGTTTTAGGAATTGGGACTGTCTTATCCTAAGAGGGTCACCTAGTGGAATTTTTCAGTGAAAAGGTTAGTGAACCTCGACAAAAGTGGTCTACTTATGAGCTTGAATTTTATGCAGTTGTTTGAGCCTTAAAGTATTGGGAGCATTTTTTGTTTCAATGAGAGTTAACGCTATTTGCGGATCATTAAGCTTTAAAGTTCATCAATTCTCAAAAGACAATGAATTGAATGCATGCTCGATGGATTGACTTTTTACAGAAGTTCACTTTTGTTATCAAACATGATCCTAGCCAATAGAATAAAGTAGTTGATGCATTGAGTCGACGAGCCTCTTTATTAGCTACAATTAGTACTAAGGTGGTGGGGTTTGATTATTTGAAGGATACTTATACTATTTATGAGGATGTTAGTGGCATATGGACATGATGCAACAATAAGGAGTTTGTTACTGACTTATTCAGGATTGATTTTTATTTTGGGGTACACAATTATGTATCCCTCTTTCTTCTTTGCATGACCATTTTATTGCATAATTGGATGTTGGCTGATTAAGAGGACATGTTGACCGAGATAAAGCAATCATCTTGGTAGAGGAGAGATTTTATTGGCCCCAACTCAAATAGGATGTTGGGTGTTTCACTCAGCATTGCCCAATGTGTCAAAGGGTCAAAGAACAAGTTCAAAATACTGCTTTTTATACTTCTTTACCTACTCCAAAGATGATTTGGCAAGATTTAACTATGGATTTTGTTCTTGGCCTCCCAAGAACTCAACATGGTGTTGATTCTATTTTGGTTGTAGTTGATCAATTTTCTAAGATGGTTCACTTCCTCCTTACGCTTCTTATGTGGCCAATTTATTTTTCCGTGAAATTGTTCGCCTACATGGTTCAATAACTTCTGATAGGGATGTGAAATTCCTCAGTCATTTTTGGAGAACTCTATGGAAATTGTTTGCTACTTCTTTGCAATATAGTAGCACGAGCCATCCCCAAACTGATGGGCAAACTAAAGTGGCTAATCGCACTTTTGGCAATATGATACGATCTATTAGTGGAGATAAACCAAAGCAATGGGATGTTGCCCTTCCACAGATTGAGTTTGCTTTTAAGAGTATGCCTAATTGTTCTACCAAGAAGACTCCTTTTGAAGTTGTCTACACTAGTGTTCCAAGGCATACAATGGATTTGATTCGTCTTCCTCCTTCTCATGATGTCAATCATAACACTGAGGAGTTTGTAGAGCGTATTTAACGGATTCATCAAGAAGTGAAGAAGAATTTAGAAGAGGTTGATCTTCGTTACAAGACTGCTGCAGACTAAAACCAACGCCTTAAGTTGTTCAATGAAGGCGATTTAGTGATGGTCCATCTCAACAAAAATCATTTTCCTGCTAGCATGTACTATAAGCTTAAAGACAAGAAATTTGGTCATTCTTGCGTCTTTCAAAAGATTGGTGATAATGCTTACAAGATTGATCTTCCAACTAATATGAACATTTTCAATACTTTCAACGTTGCTGATATCTTTGAATACTTTCCCCCGGATGAGTTTTCTTCACAACCACAAAACTCGAGGACGAGTTTTCTTCAAGTGGAAGGGATTGATGCAACACGCGATCATCATCAGTTTCCTATTTTAAGTTTATTTGCTTTACTATCTTTGTTTCCTATTTCTAGGAAAAGTTTCCAATTATCTTCGTTTCCTATTTCCAATTTCTTATTTCAATTATTTCCTTTATTTTGCATTACAAACATTATTTAAAGGTTTATTATAATTGTTAAAATCAGTTCAATATAATTTATTAGAATTATTCCCCAATTTCCAAATCCTATTGTGATCTTTGTGTTTGTTCTTGAGTGTTTTTCTGTTTCGTTTTGAAACAAACCTTCCTCTACACCACAATTCATGAATCATCCAATAGAGGAACACGTGGAAGTTGTGTATCGAATACTAAGACATCTCAAGATGACAGCTGGCAAGGGCCTATATTTCAAGAGGACAATGAAAAAGAATGTTGAAATCTTCTCAAATGCAGACTAGGTTGGATCAATTATAGCCTGAAGATCTGAAGATCAACTCCAAGGTATTTTACTTATGTGTGGGGAAATTTAGTTGCTCGGCGAAGCAACAAACAATCCGTTGTAACTTGGAGCAGTGCAAAGGTAGAGTTTAAAGCTGTGGCTCATGGAATTTGTGAGGGAACATGGTTAGTAAGGTTACCAGTGGAATTAAAAATTCCATTAGAAAAACCTATGAAAATGTTTTGTGACAATCAAGTTGCCATAAGCATTGTCAAGAACCTTGTTCACCATGACTGAACGAAACATGTGGAGACAAATTGTCATTTCATCAAAGAGAAGATGAAGGAAAGAATAATCACTTTGATTTACACTCCAGCAGGTCTTCAAACAGTTGATGTTCTCACTAAAGCACTTCCAAGATCTAATTTTGAAGACATGAGTTGCAAGCTAGGTATGATCAATATTTATAGTCTAGCTTGAGGGAGAGAGTGGAATTTCAGTTTTGCATTTTCAGTCATTTTACAAATGGTTTTTACAGTTGTTTATTACTTTTGTATTTAAGCCTTCTTTCCTTATTTAATAGGATTTGGGCTAGGATGTAACCCAATTTTGTTCCCTAAATTAATAGGAGATTTATCTCCTCTACACTAGGATTTTGGTTAGCTAATTTTAGGTAGTCTTTCTCTACCATGTATGTTAAATACCTATGTATTTTTCATTAAGGGAGGTACAATAAAAGAGAGGGAGGGGGGAGGGGGGGAGGGGGGAAGAAGTAAATAAACTATAGATTGAGCAAGTATAAGTCATTAATTTCTTAATATAAAAGAAAAGTCAAAAGCCAAAGTTTAAGAAACAAGAGAGCTAGAACAAGTCTAAAGATGAGATATAGGAAAATCTCTAACCCCAAGTGTGCCTATCCTCTTTTAATGGAGCCCTCATGTGCTCCTTCCTCTTCCTTTTCCCTTGCCTCCAAAGATGAAAGAAGTCTGGAGAAGCAAAGCAGTGGGATTGGGGGTTTGCGCTTGGAGGAGAGGAGTTGGGCAGCCCCTATCCCATTGCTTATTTCACTACGAGATGGGGTGCTCCCAAGGACTGACATGCAGACGCAAGGAGGCCTCTTGCCCTCTGACAACACTTTGTTAAAGGAAGTTTGATGTAAGACAACTCTAGGATGGTTGCCTATACTCAAAAGTAGGTGGACTAAGGTTTTATTTTTAGGATGTAAGGAGAGGAACAAAGAATAAATTTTATGGTAAGAAAAACATAAGATAAGAAATAAAGAGAGAAAAAACAACGAAGAAAAGATGGAAAAGCTTAAAGTCTCACTAAGGCCTTCTAGGAGTCTCACCTACAAGAAAATCAATGAGGATTGCAACCCTTGTAATGAAGAAAAACATAATATTAATATCAATCAATTCATTCCTTTGATTTATATTGATTAGTCTATTTATAGGCTTCTCTAAGAAATCCAAAGTCTATTGGGACTCTAATAACCTATTATGACTCAAATTTTAATTATAACATCCAAAGTCTATTAGGACTCCAATAACCTATTATAACTCAAATTCTAATTATATTATAACTTAACTAGCTAATCCTAATTAGACTCCAACAAAAACTAATCCTAATTCAATTCTAATTAATATTAATCCTACTTAAAGTTTACTTAGGTATTCCCTTTCTTCCTTGAATAGACTTTTAAAGGCTTTCCCCCATCGAAGTCACAAGGTTTCTAGGTGTTTCTCCTTTGTCGATTATTCCTTTGGGGGGTTTGGGTGCTTCTTCTTCTTCTTCTTCTTTTTTGGGTGCTTTAGAGGCTTCGATGGTTGGGAGGAGGTCCGCGAAACCTAGGCTTTTAGAAAATAGTTGTGGAGTGGAGGATTCTACTCCCCTTTCTTCTTCTGCTAGGTTGCCCACCCTTGATACTGGTTCAAAGTTTCAGTCAAAGGCAAGGCAATCCTTGGGGCCTATGGGTTCTTGATGTCAGCCACTAAGGATGATGCTTCAAAATGGCAGTTTGTTAGATTGTTCGAGAAGTGATGCAAAGGATCCTTTCGGTAAGGAAATGGTGATCAAGGCTGAGGAGTTGGAGTCCTGTAAGGCCTTAGGGTTTAGATGCAGTTTGATGGGAAAGGAGCATAACTTTGATAACCTTCCCGATATGTTTGCTAATTTCAGTAACTTCATGGGAATGCATGTTGTAGGTTTTGAAAAGGAGATCAACACCTTATTGAGAAAAATGGAGGCAAGAAAAGGGCATAAGGTTAAGGTCTCAAAAGAAAAGAGGAAAACTCTCTTGGCATCCCGTTTGGAGAGGAAGATCTAAAAACTAGAATGCTCAGTCAATTACAATAGTTTTTTGCTCATTGTTAAGGGAAGGGAAAGGAGCAGTAGGAATTCAACACTAGTATTGTGAGACTGCTTTTTCGTTTCTTGTTTGTTGGAGAGAGATTGGTTAAGTTAGGGTTTTGGGAGAATTTTTTATTTTTCCAAATATGTATCAATGGGTGTAGGTTAGGGGCATTCCTTGGTTTTAAGAGCTCCTGCTAAGGGCATTCCAACTCGCTTAGGGGTTGGTCATTGTTAAGGAGGTGGTGGGTGTTTGTTTTTCTTTTTCCTCTCTTACCATTTGGAATGCTTGCCATTTGGCCCTAATTGTATACTTCATGTGTAATTTGATGAGCCTTTTTGTAGGCATCTTTAATATATTATCCTTTTTACCTATGAAAAAAATAAATAAATGCAAGAAAGCATAAGGTAGAGAGTATGAAAAGGTCGATTCCTAGGTCTGCCTATAAATGAATTTTCAAGCCACCTCCCATTGAGAAGAAAACAAAAAAAGGAAAAATGTAAGAACCTTTCAAAGATGTATTCCAAGGGGCATCTGTGTTACCACCTAACCACAATGTTGGAATTGCATCTTTTGTTAAGCCACTATTAGATACTTCTGATGAGCTATGTGACAATGGATCAATCTCCCTAAGAAACCTCCAAGGCCATAACCTAATATGGTCTATTCCTAATGGAAAACCCTCAAACCCCAAATTTTCATCCTTTAACTTGCAAACTTGATTCCAATTGATAAGATGATCTTTGCTCTTTTCTCCAAAGAAATTCAAAGTGGATTTTCTCAATCTAGAAGCAAAAGCAATTGGGATTATGAATATAAAAAGATCATGTAAGGGGATATTAACCAAAAAAGATTGAATTAGAATGCTTTTAGTCCAAGAGAAAGAAAAACTTTCCTCCAACCATCCAAGCTTCTCAAAATCCTATCAATCACGGGTTCTGAAAATAAAGCCCTAAGGTTCCCTTCCAAAGGAAGGCCTAGATTACATGAGGGCCAATCACTTGCTTACAACATACGAAGGAGGCTAGAGAGGAAAAGCCATCTTGGTTCACATTTATGCCAAAAAAAGGTGCATTTTCAATGTTGATTTTAAGGTCTAACAAAAAACCAAGTTCAAGGAGAACAAGCTTACTTCTGTTTGCATCATTTACATTTACCCTGAACGTTTATCCAATGTGAGTGACTTCTCAAAGAAAATTCCAAGAGATCTCCAACTATTGGAGTCAAGTGAGGGTTGGAAAGATAACTTAGGGCAGAAAATCAAATCTCTACATAAATAGAGGTAACATGATGAATTCTTTTTTTTTTTTTCCTTTTTGATAGATAAGAAGGTAAATATATTAAAAAGGGCCACTAAAAGAGTGAACCTCAATATACATAAAATTTACACCAACCGCCAAGTGGTAACACCAAAAGTCAAAGCTATAAAACAATAATTACTAAAACGACACCAACCTCAACAAGATCTCAACCAATCAAAAAGACTAAAAAGAGTTGAGCAAGCATCATTTATAAAAATGTTGATCTCCAACCACAGAAAACAAACAAAAGAATTTTTTAGTCTTCAGAGGGAAAGCCCATCTCCATCAAAGGCAATTTTATTCTTTGCCTTCCAAACTATCTAAAAGATGCATAAGGGACCTACTCTCCAAACCTTCCTATGTTTTTTACCCACAAAAGAACCATGTCAATTTAGAAGTGTCTCTCGAACCGATGAGAGAAGCACCTAAAACACTCCAAAAAAGGAAAAAAGCAACTCCCATAAAATCGTTTCCTTTACACAATGGATAAGGAGATCTCTATGGACTCTTCCTCAATATGGCATAGAAAACATCTAATTCCCTAAGTTGCCTCCCAATAAAGAAACTGACTTTAGGTTGCACCCACACCTTCCATATGAAACTCAATGGAAAAGAAACTGACGTCTCCAACTCTAAAGTGGTGTAGAGAGACTTCACTGTAAACTTACCGCTCTTTATCTCTCATCCCTACACACCCTCAACCCATACAAACATGACAGAAACCTCTCTACACATCCCACCTCCCAATCATTAAAAGGGATAGAGAAACAAGGGAAGGGCTCCAACCCCCATCCCCCTTAATCAAAAGAATTCCAAACATCCTCTCCCCACGCCTTCTTAGAAACTACTAAGGAAAATAAGGGCGAGAAGGAGCTACACAAAGGTGCAGTCCCATATCGCTTATCCTTCCAAAACTTGACCCCTCCGCCCATAGCCCACCAAGAAGGAGATACTACTACTCACAAGATCTCAATCTTTCCTTATGAGTTTTCAAAAACCAACACCATACCCCTCCCTCACCTGCCAAGAACACCACACCCCTCCTTCTTCCCCATACTTCCCATTGATAACTTGATTCCAAAGGGCCCTCCTTCCATCCGAAAGCATCAATTCCATTTGCAAAGTATAGCTTTTTTGAGTGTGGAAAGATGTTTCACACCCAATCCCCCTTTCCCTTTGTCCAAGCAAACAGTCTTCTATCTTACTCGATGTGGTTTCCGTTCAAAAGCCCCACTACCTCGTAGATAGTCCTTTTAAATCTACTCTACCCTCAATCTAATCAACCTTGGGATGCACAGCAAGGACATAAGGTAAATGGGAAAACTAGACAAGGTGTTTCGAATCAGGGTAATTCCCCCTCCTTGGGATATGTATTGTCTCTTCCACATGGCCAACCTCTTATAAAACCTTTCTTCCACTCCATCCCAAGCCACCACAGATTTAAATGGTGCGCCCAATGGAAGACCCAATAAGAGGAAGGGAGATTACCCACCTTACAGCCAAACTTTAAAGCCAAATCATCTATATCATCCATCCCTTCCACTAGAATTAACTCTCGCTTATTCAAATTTATTTTCAATCCCAAGATAACCTCAAACCACATAAGCAACCAGAATAAGTAAGTCATCTAATCTTGAGAGGCTTCACAAAAGCGAGGGTTTCATCTGCAAACAATAAATGGGAAATTTTAACCCCTTCTCCGCCCTTACCCTTGACCTAGCATCCCATCAAAAAACCCCCACTAACTACCCTCTTTAACAAACAACTGAGCACCTCCATAGTAACATGATGAATTCTTTGGAATACATAAATATTGTTAACTTTGAAAATTTTACATATATAAGACATTCTGCCACCTATAATATCTTTGTTATAAATATGACAAACAAAAGAGGGAAATTATATAAGCAAATCCCTTCATGCCCTGCAGAATACCTTTTTATATGAAGCATAAGCATGTTAGCCTTCCTACAAACATGTTTTCAGTAAAGCCCCTCAAGTTTGGATAAAACACACTAATAACTTGAATAAACATGAGAATGCACAACGGTGTAGGCTTGACATTATCAAGAACAAATGTCAATTTTATAGTCGCCCTTCAATCTTGTAATGCCAAGCTTAATATTTGAAGCCTATAATTTCAAGTAGGTCACGTGCCTATTTTAGCACATACCAATCCCTTCCAGTGGGATAATCACTGTACATGGTCCTTCTGCAGACAGCCATAACTTTTATGCTTACTTTTGAGATCAAAACACAGAATTCTACCTCATATCCACTACATTCCTACTGAATTGGTTGGTATTTTCACACCAGTTATCGCAAAACCGTTGTTCTAACACTCCATCGGCTTCCACCAAAAAAAGAACTCAGAAAAAATCAATCTCTTTGCAACAGAATTTAATTTTTTTATTTTTTCGTGGAAAAAAAATACTCCAAAAATCATCTCCGGGAAAAGCAACGGAGCCCCAGGTCATGAAAACTCAAAAATTCATCAATGATCTTTGTCAACGTCTTCTAGATTATAGTTAAGCCAACAAATAAATAAAGGGAGAGACAGAGTGAAAGAGAGAAATTACAGGGAACAGTGATGAGAAGGAGAAGGTGAGGGTGGAGTCGGATCTGAGAAGAGAAGTTTGCTTTGGTGAGAATCTGCCATTGGGAACTCCTTTCTCCACTTTGTGATTGTGAACCAAGTGCCAGGCTTGAGACCAAAACACAGGAAAAGATCACCGCCAGCGTTGTCTTCATCGTAATCCCACAGACTTCCTTTGAACAAGGAGCCTCTCCTTATTTTCTCCAATTTGGGCGGCTTCCACAGTTCCACTGTCCCAAAACAACCCAACTCCTGCGCTAGGCTGCAACTTGACCCACCTGACCCAACCCAGATTTTTCATTTAAATTATATTTTTTTTTAAATATTAATTAAAAAAATAAAAATTAAAATGGGTTATTAGATTAAAATGATCATTAAAAATTCAATTTTAGAAATTTATCCCTTCATCATTTTTTTACTTTATTTTGATAAAAATATTCTTATTATTTTCTTATAAAAATAATTATTTCTTTTAAAAGCATATTATAAATATTTGAGATAGTTAAGGGTATTTACAGTTAAAAATTGTTATTTTTCAAACAAAAACATAGGAAATGATAAATTCATAATATGGGAATATTTCGTTTCTTTTAACCTATCATATTTTTTTTAAATAGTCATTTTAAAAAACATTTTTATTTCTCAAATATACTTTATCTTTTATTTTTTATTCTCCCATTTGAAGGTTATTTTAAAATATAATTTTATTATAAATAATTTATAATATAAATTTGTATTTAATTATCTTTTTAAAAGATGATTTTGATATCATATGAAATCATTTGTAAAAGCATTTTTTTTCAAAATGAAAATTTAGCATAAACAAATTTATAAATTTGTTCTAAAATCCTCTATTGAAAAGATGATTTTCACATAAATATAGAGTGTGATTCATAACTACCTTTTATATACATTTTTAAAATCATATGTTGTTTTACAAAAATAAAATAAATAGATAAAAAGTCATCCCAACCCACCTCCATTAAGGATTTTTTTTTATTTAAATATTATTATTTCTAAAAATAACTTTATAAAATATTTATAAAAATATACTACTTTAATTTTTTTTAAATGATTTTACATACTAAAATCATATTCTCAAAAGATGATTTCTTTTTATTATTTCAAGTTAATTTATCCTTTCAAAATGAGATTTTGGTACAAACATAATTTATAAATTTATACTAAAATAGATTTTTCAAAAACATATTTTTGACATAGATATAAAGTGTTATTTTCGAAAATAAATTCATCACTACCTTTCTTATGTATTACATCGCCAAGATTTTTAAGCCAAGCTAAAATTAATTGATCCAAGAGTTATTTCAATTGAATAAATAATTAAATTTTCAATTAATTAAACATACTTAAAATATATATTTTGCTAAATAATAGAGATCGATCTAAGTTAAAATAAGATTAAAAAAAAGGATAAGAAATTTAGGGTTAACACCAGCATAACTATTATATATAATAAAAAAGTTTAATAATATTACGAATTTAGGTTTCCATTTGGATAGAGGATAGATCATTCTTTTCATACTTACCTTCATTTATAAAAAGAAAAAAAAAATAGTGCATCAAGTGTCATAAAAATAAGAGTTAATTTTACTCACTTTTCCTAAGGTTTACATTGAATACATCTAGCCCTTGTTAGTTTTAAATTTCGTCAAAAAAAAAAAACTCCCTTACTATTCTTATTGTTTATTTTCATTTACTGACCTTTGAACTCAAAATAAAAAAGATTTTTTTTATAAAATTTCAAATCAATATGGACTAAGGTGATGTTTGTTTTTTAGCTCAATAGAAAAAGCTAAAATATTTGATTTTTTTTTTTTATTCGGTCAAAAAACAAACACCGCCTAAGTGTATTTAGCTCAAACTTAGGGAGAGGTGAGTGAAATTAATCCTAAAATGAAAGGTCTCACTTTAGTAAGAAATGAGATCTTTTCAAAACTATACCAAAAATGCACTAACTTGTCAAACAAGGAATGTCATGTGTGCACCCTGATTCCTATTTAGATCTCATTGCTTTATACCTGACATCTTATCACTCAATAAATTATACATGATTTTATTATTCTATACCATGATCTCATTTCTTTGTACCTCAATCACATCTATTGTAGTTTAGTCTCATATGTTTATATCTTCATTCAACAACTCAAATTTCACCATGTACAATGATTTGGGTTCAAAGTTCAATATGTTAACTAATCAATACTATAAATTTCTTTAAAATAAAAGTAAAAAAATAAATAAATATCATATGAAGGTGTTAGTTGTGTTCTCAAATAAACATGATTGGACTTATTATGCTTAAACAAATTGCATAGCATTGGAGTCGACTTTCTCAACCAGAAATGTGGCCCAACTATATGAAAGTTGTTCGCGGGGCTGTTTAGACAAATTAACAAAATAAAAAACAATAATAATAATAAAATGACCAACACAACGAAATAACTATATTCATAGCAAACATGAGAAAACAAAAATACAGTCCAAAAAGTCTTGCTTATGGCGAATGCAGATTTATAATTCATGTTCCCTAATGCCTTTGAATTTTGCCTTACATTGAAGACCTTAATTTTATTATTGATAACCACTCATTTTCCCTACTCTTATTTTCAAGTTGGACTTAAGTTTTCATTCCATCCTCTAGCTTAACATTTTTTTATTATTTTCAATCTTCATCCTTATTAAGTTGATTCCAATATTTTTCATCTACCCGCCGGTTGCTTGGACATGAATTCCTAGTCTAAATTGGACATTGGTACTAGAGAAATTTTGCTTGTCCATATATTGAAGAAAATGATGCTTACTCCCCCCCATCCCCACAAACATAAGTGTGCTCTTAGGCATAACCTCTCTAACTATAATAAAAGGTAGAAGTATGGTTATGCTAAGGTAATAGATGTTGGGATAGAGCCTTCAAATGTAAGATATGATGTAATAAAGTTAGACTGAAGTTTCCACTTATCTATTTGTTATTTGCATTAATATTGATTTGAGCATTCAAGTATGCATTATATATGGCTTGATTGTAATGGGAGTTGTACGAAAGATTCAAGTTATGAGTTCCTTATAAGATTGATGAGTTGTTCATAGTCGGTTTATGGACTTAGACAATCTATATGAAGTTATAGAGCACTACTTCCTAATTAGAGAGATGATTGTCTTGATCATCGAGATGAGTTTCCTATGGTGAGTGCCCTAGTGTATATGGTTACATATTGGATAGAACTTATGGTGAATAATCATGACATTAATTATTAGATAGTTATGATTCATCAAGCTACCATACTACATGGACTCTCAATCTTGAGGTGTATATTAAGCCTATATTGAAGTCATAAAAAGGATTTGACCTATGGGGACCCATAAGTGGTCATATATTCTTTACAAATAGGTCACTTTTGATGAAGGCTGGTGATAATAAGTATTCTCAATAAAGGTACCATGATATCTTATGTGATTAAGACAATGTATCTCTTTAAGTGATTTTAATAAGAATTGTGATCATGAAACCTATGGTATTACAATAATTCCTTTAATGTAATTTGAAATATGTACTTTGTGAGCCAAATTATGTATTTGATTACATAAGAGGATCTGTAACTCAGGGATTTAAGAGGTAATTTTGAGACACATACCTCGTTAGATTATGAGTACTAGTTCATGGGAAATTTGTATGTAGTGGATAGTAGGTCACGAACCTAAGTTCTATCTTATTGTATATACGATATTGGAGTACAATTGACTTTTTGTATTGAAATGTTAAGTTAATTTTAGAATTGGATTATAAGGGAGTCGATATTTTTCCATGGGTCCTAGTAGTCCCCATTTGAGTTTTAAATTCATGATGGCACAATTCTAAGGGTATTTTTGGGTTTCTAAATCATATATGTATGTAAGGGCATTTTGATTAAAATGTAATATTTAGATCATATAAATTGTCTTTCTAGACTGAATAATTAATTAATTGGAACCCAATAGAGTTAATTAATTAATTAAAACTCAAGTGGGCTAGATTAATGGACTGAGCCTAAGTTGGTTCAAGTCACTTAAGCTCATGGGAAAACTTATATAAACCCCTTTAACTTCATTTTTCCACCCCTTTTTTTAGAGATTCTAGAGAGAAAACCCGAGTCGTCCTCTCTAGAGAGAAGACCACCCTTCACTTATGCCAATATCCATGAAAAGAGTGATTGGGTGGACGATTGTTGGGTTTATAAGACCTATGATGCCTATAGAGTTTTTTCATTGAATTGGATTTAATATGGGAACATCCAAATTATATGTATCATGTCTAAATTCTTTAGATCTATGTTTTTAATGGTTTTTATTGTCTTTTTTTTTTTTTTTTTTTGCATTAGATCTAGGTGGCTTTAGGAATATATTGCATGCACTCTAAAAGATGTAGGGTTGGGAATAGAGATATTTAGGTTTCTCTACAATAGAAGAGTGAGAATTCGTTGCCTAAGATGAGCCAAAATTGTATGATGTCCCCAATGGCTTCAACCGTGTAGGTAGGTTTCATAGATAAATGCTTTGATTCTCATCAACATAAAGTTAAGACTTTGATGATTTAGACTTTTTCTAAATTTGCAAATGAGCAAGGTTGATTCTATTTTAAGCTAGCATTAGATAAAATGAAGATGCTAGTGATTGTTTTGGGAAAGGAAAGTCTTGAAGAACACCTACTTCATCATTTAACCATCAACAAAACCCTTTCACCCTTAAAGTATACACAAATTTTATCGAGCCAAAGCAACCATTAAGAAATAAAAAGCATCGGTTCCCTTGAATTGAATTTTCTCCTAGGTTTGATTCTATTCAAATTCATGAAGACACAAAATTATTTGAGATGGAGAAGTTCTTGTTGCCAATCCTAGCTAATAGGAGGCCTAACAATGCCCCATCTTGATGAGCTAAGAGAAATACTAATTAGGAGGAATCTAGTAAGCCAAGTTCAGGTAGGAGAGGAAAAGTGTCTAAGAAAACTAAAGTTTCTAGTATTGCATCACAAAATATTCTCACAATTGTGTTTGGGTAGGTCTAGATCTTTGAGAATGTAAAGGAAAATTTTGATAAAATTGACATGGTGGAGGTATAAGATAATGATCTTGACATGAAAAATGATAATAATGAAGCTATATTAAGTGATGTTATTCCTAGAGTAACCTTGGATGACAAAACATTTGAATTGCTTAAGGTTTTTGAGGTTGTCACAAGCTTCAATTTTGAAGGTGTTGCTTTGAGACCTCTTTTATTGAGCCGAGAGGAACGTGGCAAGCTGGAGGATGTCTTTTTACAAAGTCTTTCATGGCACCAAGAGGACTAAACTTCTTATCTCCATTGCCTAGGCTCAAAAGGAAATTGAATCTTGTGAGAAAGAGCTAGTTAGGTTTTAATCTATAGTGAGGGCCCCAGTAATGGAAGAGAAGAACAAGTTGAAAGCTCTGAATGATAAACTACCTACCACCTCTATGGTTGAGAAAAAAAAAAGTTCAAAGGAATCAACACATAGTCATTACTATTTAGACTTAAGTGACTTTCTGAGTTGATGAAAATCTAAGTTTAAATCTATTCTTAAAACGATTTCAGTAGAATTATTTTAGTATATATTATTTATGTTGGGCCATAGTTTAGTCGATGCATCCCATTTGATTTATTAGTTTATGCATGCCACAACTTGTTCTCCTTTAGTTACTTTGCTATGCTTGCACTATCTCCTACATAGTAAGGTAGAAATCAGTTGCATGGTTTACTAGTCTACAAACTACTCCTTATTGATGTATGCTCTAAATATTGTCACAATGTTGGGCAATTGGACTAGCCACTTCAAGATGAAGTCTCCTCCCACAATCTCCTAGGTAATGATACTAAATTGGTAAGTGTTGATCAAACTCTTTCCACAATAATGGTTTAGAATTGAATGTTACTTTTTCACTCAATTTATTAATTTAAACCTAGGAAATAGGAACTAATGGTAAGATACTCTTCCATTGATGAAATTGTGGGGGTAGTTGGGATTGACAATGAAAATATAATTTTGATAGAGCATTTCCATTGTCTCTACTTAGGTCTAAGACTCTTTGATGTATAATTTGTTAAACATTCCTATTTCCTCTTCTTTTTTTTTTTCTAAGATTAATTTCATAAGAATGCACTTGACCACATTTGTAACCATCATTGTGTTAAAAAAAAAGACTATTAACTTATAACCATCATTGTGTTAAAAAAAAAGGGTTATCTCATTTTCCTTTCCCTTTTATAATCACTTTGCCTTATTAAATCCCCCATTGACTACCACTTGACTTTATGTAAAATTTGTATTAAATTATGTGACCATAATAAATTTTAAATTTAATTACTCCTAAAAGTTCATGTAGGCCATTTATTAATTTATTCTCCTTAAAACACTTCTAATATTTTCCATCATACCTTCAATTCTCTTTACGCCATGTCATCTCCCAACCCAACCAACTTTGTGCCCCCAAATTTGATCAAGACATGTCATACCCCATCTTACTACATTAACCAATGCAATCCAAACCTCAATACACACCAATGCCATGTCAACTTCTTCCTTCTCTTGCCAAGTTAGTTTACTCATGGATTCATTACCTTGGTATTGGGTAACGGTTTTTAGTGTTTAAGAGAACGTTTGTCATATTGGATAATATATTTTATCTAATGTTTGGTTGAAGATGAGATATATGATAAATGGAATAACTTATCTACCTTTTTTCTTGTAAGATGTAGTAATTTAAATTGAGATATAAGATATACGTATCATATGGAGCATAAATTCATTTTTTTCATTTCGTTTTTCAATTTTCTTTTCATTTTTCCCCACGTTTACTCATTTTACTTGCAAAACAAAAACCTAGGGTTGACAATTTCAATTTTTTTTTTGGCAAAATTAGCCAGAGCATTTAATTGGGTTTGCTGGCTGGGCTTTAGGCTCTAAGGTATGTCATGATTGAAGAAGGGTCTTTAAAGCCTTCTTCATCCTTTTCCCATGTTTAATGTGTTATCCTTCTCCCATCCGGGATGGATGCTTGAGACCTTAAATAAAGCAATAAGGAAGATACCAACTGTCTATTGATGCTATATTGCTTAAATTTGCAGAAAAATAAATAAAATAACATAATACATATTTAAAAAAATTGTAATAATAAATATGTAGGTAATATATGTAAAATAATACAATATTTTTTGAAATTATAAAATAATAGAACATAAAAGCATATAAGTATATAATTTCCAATATATAAGAAAAATTGAATAACATAATTTTTCTTTCATTTTCAATATATATTTTCATATTTAAATATTATATTTATTTTATTTAATAAAATTTAAAATATTAATAAATTTATATTTTATTCATAATTTAATTTGATAATATTAAAATAAAAAACAAATATGATTGGTTTTTAATATCTTTATATATATATATATATAATTATTAAAATTTTATATTTATTTTTAATTTTAATTATGTTAAAATAATATATTTACAATGTCACTGATTCAACTATGGTTCAACCATTGAATTGAACCGTGAACCACTAACTTTTTTTAGTTTAAAACCTTTAATTGAAAGAGTTAAAATGCTTTTATAAAATTTAAAATATTTTAATCATAAATATTATAAGTAAAAAAGAAAAAAAATTACAAGTTAAAATATAAATTGTGGAAAGATTTCTAAATAAAATTACAAGTGAGAGGGATTTCATATTTTTAATATTAAACATTGAGATGCAATATATTTTAATTTTGAAAAAGAACTAAACACTAGGATGCAATATATTTTCTATTCTATTTTTTTTCCATATATAAATCAAACTTGATTTAACATATTTTATTGGATACAATGTCTTAAGATATAATTTTTATTGGATATAATATTAAAAAATATCACATCCAATTGAAAATAATACTTTGATATATTTATATCTTATACTATTTTACCCGACCAATCAAGCATCACCTAGGAGAAGGTTATAAAATTGAAATAAGAAATGGAGATTCATTATCAATGAGTAAAGAAGGGGATATCATTTTGATAATAAAAACATTATAATTTGAAACTAATTTCTCACTTTGAAATATAGTATCTTATTCCAGTTTTGTTAAGCAAATTTCGTTTAGTCAAGAATATTTCCTTTAATAGTGTAATTTATATGGATGTACTCATGTATATAAATGTTAACCTAATTAAGATGTATTCAATAGAATGGCTATGAATGCATAATTTAATTAATGTTTGTACTTTTTCTTTTACTAGTTTCTTAGGGCTGGTTGGCCTTTTCCTTTTTGGGAAAATAAAAATAAAAATTTAAGGTTATGTTTGGTTTCTAGAAAATATTAAAAAATGGTTTTCTCATATTTGATTTTACGAAAATAGAAAAGAAAATTAAATATAATTAAAATTAGTTAAAAATTTATTATTTGAAAATTATTTAATCTTTATATAATAAAGAAAAATAAATGAAATGAATTTAAAAATATATATAAAAAATAATTTATTGACTTTGAATCTATATATATTTTTTTTTTAACTTTTCCTCTCTATTTTTTTCTCTTAAATTTTCTGAAAACTAAACATAACCTGAAGCATTCAATTAATCTTAAAATTTTAGTGATCACCTAAGTAAAAATGCTCGAACCTTTTATAGTTTTAAAATTTAAACTTAGACCTATGAAAAATTTTAAAATCCAAATTAATAACTCATTATATCTAGAAAAATCTACATCTATATTAGCTGATAATACACATAATTGAACTTATATGGTAGTTCTCTTTCTGGTTTAAATTTTTAATTCAAGACTTTTTGAAAATTGAGAACTTAAAGAGGGGTCATTCATGTGGAGGTAGATTCCAATTTCCTACCTTTTAAACCTCCATCTTCTTCATTCTGATTATAGTTTCTGCCCATTTTGCTTTAGAGAAAAGAACACTAAATAAAGGGTTTCTTGTGTATTTAATGCAGTCAAACTTTCCAGTTATAGTGTGACTTTGTAGATATTAGTGTGATCCTAGTATTAAGTTCTTTTGCTTTCTTTTTTGCAGTGGGATACAACTAGACTCGCCTTTCAGAAATTCATTTTCTCAAGGAATTTTAATGCTTGGTAGATTCCCACTTATAGTTCTTAGATACCTTCACCTATAAGTATAAGTCAGATGGAGGAGCAAACATCATATATTCATACATATGGATAAACTGTAACTCACATATCAATAGATATGGAGAAAGCTTGGCTCAAGTTTGCTCTCCTAATTGGCCTCCTGGTTATTGCATCTTGTTTGTCTCTTTTTCTCTTTCTCTATTAATATTTTTTTGGTTGTTTTTCTCAATTTGACATGTAGAGTAATGGAGAAAATTAATGGTGGCAGGTTTTCCATTGGGAGCAGAATCAAGGAGAGTAGTCAGTCTGCGTTGTAAGGTTGCTAAGGACTGCAAATTTCTTTGTCCAACCTGCAAATTTTGCTTTTGTTTTGACCACTTGTGCGCCTGTAGTAATAAGGAGCTCACAGCGCAAGCCATCATTGGACAGCAGGGAGATTAGCAACAAGTTCCTTTGCATTATTATATTGCTAGAGCATAAGGGATGTGAATAGACAAAGAGTTGATCAATATAAAATAGAAGTTGATGACTACTTTGCAGTTTGGTTATTCTCTTCTACTTAATTGTTTGTTTATTTTTGTGTATAGAAATTTAATCTCCCATTACTCAATCCTTGTTGAACATAAAATACAGGTCCTATTATAGATATGAAAGGTACTTTTTCGATAAATACCGAAAAGGTATCACTAATCAAGTAATATTATATATACATTTTAAAGTTATTTTGTAACTTTGTACTTGAGTCCCATTTGTTTTTATCCTTATATTTTGATCATATTTGTTTATATCATCACACAACAACTTAGATTTCATCACACACGCTCAATGATGGAGATAAAGG
Organism: Vitis riparia; assembly: GCF_004353265.1. Taxonomy (NCBI): domain Eukaryota; kingdom Viridiplantae; phylum Streptophyta; class Magnoliopsida; order Vitales; family Vitaceae; genus Vitis; species Vitis riparia. The sequence continues at coordinate 18,657,530 of NC_048431.1, forward strand.
GTTTGATAGGTATTGATATTGTACCTTCGTGTTTTCTTAACATATAAGATAATCCTCAACACATGCGCCATGCAAATTAATTTTTATTCTTCTTTTAAGAACACCGATATCTCTTTAGTATGAATGAGTTGATACAATATGCATTTTTTTTCTAGCACTTGCTTTTAACAATATATAAAATAAAAATTTCAAATTAGCCATGTTAAAGAGAATCAAGCAGTTTAACATCTGGCATGAAGCACTTTCAAATTATTAGGGTTAGGAGGGAATTTTATGATTGAGGGAATCCCTTCTTTTGGATCTTTCAATTACATACTTCTAATATTGATTAATTACATGAATTCGATTGTAACACGTTTGAAGAATGTTGTGATCTTCTTAAAAATCCATCCTAAGGCCATCTTCAAAATAAGTAAAAAATGGAAATTTCTGATGTGGAGGATAGTGGTGTTGATTTATTTTTGGGTGTAGAAGATGCATGACTCTTACGCATATGCATATATACCATTAATTCTTTCTATATTTGACCATGCATGGAACATATGGTACATGGGTTAGAACCAAAATATTTACAGAACAAAGAGAAAATAAAAAAAACCTTCTTCCATGTAATTTCTTCTTTCCGTATGGATTATAAACATTTTTTTGTTCAAGTGTTGCAATCACCTTGTGCCATAAACTATATATGCCCAAAGAAAAACAATATAGAGGCAAAAAAACTTTCACATAAGAATTAATGCCTCTCTTTTTCCCAAGCCAATATTCAATAGTACATTATTGATTATTTATAGAAAATCCACAACTTCTTACTCAAATTGATTTTAATTGTCAATACAGCCTTTTGAGTTCATTTCCAAAAAGAACTGCGAATAGACCCCTCTTATGAGCTGATCTTCTCCCTCTTCTGGATGATGATGGTGTACGAGCCCAAGTTCATGTGGAAAAATTCTTCATTATAGTTCACCTCCTGATCCAATGTAGTCTTGTCCCGAAGCAATGTGGTTCCAACCTGTTCTTATAGTCAAACATTTTCCCTAAACCACATAAGAACAAAAAAGTCAGCTATAAGTCTTTTTAAAAACTTAATTTAATATCATGGCTCCATAACCAGTTGGTCTTGAGTTTAATTTCATAGCTTAGAGATGGTTACATGATCTATAAGAATTAATCCTTTGCCCATTGCATAATTTTAGGTCTAAATCTTTTAGTTACTCCAACTAGGACCATGGCTCAAAAACTACTAGTCTTAGGCCTAATCACATGGCTTGAAAATGATTATATCATTCATATCAAGTAGTTTTGTGATCAATACAGGTGTAGGACTAGATACCCTATAGTCCAAAATCATTTTGGTCCTTAAGTACTAGGGGGCACAGCCTCACCTCAGGCTCAAGTATCTGTATTGTTTCAATTGATCGATGTAGCCTAATAACGAGTTTAGTACTTCACCATCTTCAATGGAGAATTCAAGATCTTTCTCCCCCTTGAGGCCACCAGACTGGATCAGAATTTCCTTCACAGAAATGTAAATGTAATAAAGATCGTGGTTACTACAACTAGATTATGATAAATTCAAAGTTGGAACATGGATCAAGAATACTGATGAATTGCTTCCTTGAGATGTGTTTTAGTGACTTTGTCAAGGTGATCAAAGTTAGTCCCTTAGGTTAGCAAATGATATAAGAGTATGTTGTGGTAAAATCCCCCATCTCTTGACTAGGAGTGGCTTTGTGTGGATATGTTAGTTTTATATGTGAGCATGTAGAGAATTTAATATGAAAAAAAAGTGTCAATCTAGTCTTATCAAGGGCACATACTAGCCACTATCCTCAAATATTTCAGTTCCTCTAGGTAGAATATGGACCTGGGAGAATGCTCTCACATTTTTCTCCCTAGGATGACTATGCATCTATGTTGGCATACTTTAATTACACTAGGTCCTTTTCTATGCCCAAAGTTAGGACTTTTAACCATCTTATCTATCATAGCACAAAAATGTTAATAAGATAGAACAATTATCTACAAGAAAAATAATTGACCATGAGAATAAATCTATTCGCTAGGGGTTCTTCTAGGTCTTGCTTACAATATACTAGACTTATAAAGACTAATAATTTGATAAAAAAACCATTTTTTTTTATCTATGAAATTAGTTGAGAGAAATTACACCAAGACTACTACTTAATATTGATTAGATCACATTACTTTAGACAATGCCCTAATGCACTATATGCTATTTTATAACATTTTGATTGCAATATCACAACTATGTAGCTTCATAACTCCTTACAATCAACCCTTATAGCATTAATCAATCTACACCTTATGGCTAGAGAGCTTACATATGACATTGATGTTGGTTTATTGGCCACTCTCCCTTAAGCTATGCAATGGATACTACCATAGTGGTAGTTGCAATAGGCACAAAAACTCTTGTATAATTTTTCACATTAGTGAGATGCTTAGACACTCCTTTAAACTTGTTGGATTGAGCGCCTAAAAACAAGACATGATGTAACAAAGTTAGACTTAACTGTCTCCTTGCTATCCCTTTGGTGTATTGATAGTGATTTGAGCATTCAACTCATGTCTCTTACATTATACATGACTTAGGTGTATTAGGAGCTAGTAGCACAAAAGATACAAGTCATAGGCTCCTTGTAAGTAGATAAGTTGTCCACAATTGGTTCATGAATTTGGGCAATCTAGTAAAGATTATAGTGCACCACCTCCTAATTGGAGGGATGGTTTATCTTGGCCGTTGAGATGAGTTTCTCATGGTGAATGCACTACTGTATGTGATGCACACTAGATAGGACCTATGGTGAATCATGATGCAAAGCTATCAAATGTCATGATTCACTAAGCTACTATACTGCATGGGCTCTCAACTTTGAGAGGATATTGAGTTTGTGTTGAAATCAATAGGAGATTTTGACCTATGGGTGAGAGCTTAAAGTGGTTACATATCTCTATGGATTGAGTCACTATTGATGAAGGTTGATGACAACAAGATATTCATAAGATTGAGATAGTGTGTTTTCTTGGGTGATCCAAAGGACATGTGATAATGAAATCTGTGCTCACAATAATTCCTTTAGTGGAATTTGACATATACTCTTTAGAGCCAAAGTATGTTATTTGATCCTATAATAAATAAGATCTGGAACTTAAGAATTGAAGATGTAATATTGATAAGTGATAACACTATCTTGTTAGATTACAGATTGGGGAGTCTACATGTAGTGGATAGTAGGTCACAGACTCGAGCATTTGGTGTCTCGTTGTAATCTACACAGGGTATTGGAGTGTAGTTGACTCTTTGTAATGAGATGTTGAGTTAATTTCAAAATTCAATTATGAGGGAGTCAATACTCTTTTGAGTCCCAGTGGTCCCTGCTCTGAGCTCATCTTCTTTGATAACACAATTTATAAGGGTTGAATGAGTTTTTAGTTCACTTTTGTACATAAGAGCGTTTTGGTAACTACGAAAGGTTGCACAAGGATAATTCAATGGTATATCTGGATTGGGTTAATTGCTTAATTAGGGTCTGTATGGTTAATTAATCAATTAACAACCTTTTTGGGCTAGATTAAGTAATCCAAGCCCATGTGGCTTAAGTCACCTAAGCCCATCGTGGGCTTAATTCACTTAAGCCAATAGGAGATTATAAATACCCTTTAGGGATTAGGATTAGGGTTTCTATATCTTGCCATTTTTTCCTACAACTTAGAGAGAGAACCCTATCCTCCACCCTTGAGATTTCTACCATCTCAATGCCTAGACACAAGGAAGAGTCATTGGACGAAAGATCATTGTATTTATGAGATCCATTACAACTTTGAAGTTATCTATATTGATTGGAACTGATTTAGGAACATCCGGATCAAAGATATGTGACTTAATTCTCTAGATCTATGATTTTTATGGTATCAATATCGGTTTTTGAATACCTAGTTTTGCATTGTGATAGATTTAGAGAGCCTAGGATAAATTTTTCATGCACTTTATGAGATTTAGGGCATGAGAACGAAGTGATCCGTGGTTCCTAATAAAACCATCTTCCCCCAAGCCATATAAGATTATAATAAGAAAACCCACACAAGGCATACACTAGATTACAGGTTACCAACCCCAACTTGCATTTTATTGCTTCTCTGAATAAGAATACAAGACATGACCTTTAGCAAGACTCCAATAGCACTGGTAAGTTCATGCTCTCTAGTTCCCTTTCCCTCTAGATCCGTTAGATGGCTCTCTCACCATCCTTATTAATTAGAGAGATTTATTTGTCATTGAGGATCCACAAGAATTTTTCCAAAATGATTTTATATCACATTATATAACAAAAAAATTATAACATATTTATTTGTAAGATACTTTTATCAAATTAAAATGATAAATTAAATTTTTGATAATTTTATTTAATGTTATCAAGTAAGTGGACGTACATTTCAAGAAATAATTATAAAAGTGCATGTATTTTTAAATATTTTTAAATGGATGAAGATAAAACGATTTATAAAAGTTGAGGTTCCTTTTTCTATATTTTTCCAAATTAGTGAGTCAAAGCCCACTTTTTCTACAAACATCCTTAAGAATATTAAACAACAATAAAATAATAATTTTTTAAAATTAAAAATACAATTAAACTAAAATAGTTAAAAATTAAACACAATTAAAACCAAAATCTTAATTTTAAAAAAATAAATAAAATATTGACTCCCACTGTATTTCTAGTTCTTTATTGATATTATATTTTCAACTAGCATACTTTAAGAACACATGAAAATCAAATTTTATTTTATATTTTAGCTTTAAGTTTTTTTTTATTAAAAAAGATACGAAGATGAAGAGATTTATGTAATATAAAATATGAAATCATTATTAACTAGAGAAACACAAAAGATTTTATTTATCCTTGAGGATCTTAGAGAAGTTTTTTACAATGATTTGTATTATAATATATTTATTTATAAGATATTTTAATTAAATTAAAAGGATAAATGAATTGTTTGATACTTTATTTAATGTTATAAGTAAAAAAGTTATTTAAAAATAATTATTGACTTATGAAAAGGTAGATGTATTTTAAAATATTTTTAAATGAATAAACATAAAATTAATTTATAAAATTTGAGGTTGGTTTTTCCTATATTTTCAAATTAAGGAAAAACCTACTATAAACTGTCTAATTTGTTCCCTAATTGTAGACCCTCCATTTTGTCCTCCTAGCACATGTACTATTAGGTATTTTGATGGGAAAACTTGGTTATGGGCCGTTGATCCCAAAATATTAGGAGTTTCAAGCCCCAACTTTGGGAAAATCAAGAAATCTACGTTGATGCCAAAAATATTGGCAATTCCATGCACTCTGCACCGAGGTGTGCTTTCATTCCCAAAATGTCTTCCCTATTCGTCCAGCTCAACCTCCACACCTGAATACCCAAAAAACCTAAAAAGCCCCTCCAAAAAAAAAAAAAAAAAAAGTCTCACGTTTTTCACCTCGACACCAACTCTCTCAACGAAAACCCAAAACTCCATTTGCTCTTGTCTTTCCCGCAACCCTAAAATTTTGGAACCCTAACCTCTGCCTCGTCTTTCTCTTCATCTTGAAAACCCAAATCCTTGAAAGCCTAATCTCATTTGCGTTTCCAGAGGGTAAGGTAGGAGTCGTCGCCAACACTTGATTTTCATTTTTCTGAATGAGAGTAATAGGTTAGGGCTTCTTTGTGAGTCAACAACGTAGATCGAAGAATTTAGGGAAACTATAGTTGCTCTCTTCGTCTCTGTCTACAGATCCAGCTCCGAATCTCTATCTTCATCACCATCATCAGGTGATTATCTTCTTGACTAGTCATTTGAATCATGTTTCTCTCCCTTGTTTTCTGTTTTTGTTGATGTATTTTTTGTGTTGATTTATTTATGGTTTATTTGTGTTGATTTATTTTCACATTGATGGAGGGGAGATTATGTAGGGTTACAACATTTTTGGAATCCAAGTATTATGATTCGATTTAGGTTTTGAGTGGTGCACATTTGGAAACAAATAGGCTATAAATTTCTTTGGGGAAGTTGTGTTCTAGGAGGCCCATATGAATAGATCCATAAAAATACAGGGATGGAAAAAAAAAGCAATTTTTTTTTTTTTTGTTTTCCTTGGGGATTTTGCAAGGATTTTCTCGAAAATCAAACGAGGATGAATTTTCCTGGAAATCAAATGGGGGATGGATTTTCTTGGGAATCAAACGGGGGTTTCAAAAAAAAAAAATTAATAACATGATTAGATTAGTACCTGCGAGGATTGAGAGTGGAGAGGAAATAGGGCCTTTTTAGGGATTCTCTCGTCTGGAGGGAAACTTCAGAAAATGGCTCCTTGATGGCAAGTGAGAGAAGTGGGTCACCCTTTTGAAATTTGGATTTAGTATG